>NC_136633.1:29347684-29477684 GCF_933228915.1 Telmatherina bonti
CAGTGAACGACCGAAAAACGGCGGAAGAATAATAATAAACGTGAATAAAGAGAAACAGGAAAACTATTGTGCTTAAAAGCATTCACACAATTATGGTAAATGATAAATGAATGATATGAAAATAAAAGATGTATTGATGGATAATTATTGATCCGGATGCGTCTCTGTTCGTCTCCAACAGACGGTCCGAGACATGGAATGCAAAACGAGGAGCGAAGCTCGTCTCAGGCTGTTTACTCTGGATCCGGACACGCAGGTCAGGCTGAAGCTTCCCGCATGCCACTGCACGTCTGCATTTCCCGCTTTTTACCATTTCTGCTTGTTTCTGCAGAAGCTGGACTTTTCCGGCATCGAACCGGACGTGCGTCAGTTCGAGGAAAAGTTCGGGAAGAGAGTCCTAGTCAACTGTCACGACCTGTCGTTCAACTTGCAGGGCTGCGTGTCCGAAAACGAAGATGGGCCGACGACAAACGTACGTCAGGAAGCACTTTTCCTACATTATCCTGGGAATTTCGGTTTAAACCAGTTCACCAGACCGGAACAGCTCAGATCACTACGCTACATGTAGCATAGCTGCTATGCAATAGGTTAGCATTGCTGCTATGCTACATATTAGCTGCTATGCTACATGTTAGCTGCTATGCTACATGTTAGCTGCTATGCTACATGTTAGCTGCTATGCTACAAGTTAGCATTGCTGCTATGTTACATGTTAGCTGCTATGCTACAAGTTAGCATTGCTGCTATGCCACATGTCAGCTGCTATGCTACAGGTTAGCATTGCTGCCATGCTACATGTTAGCCTGTAACATCTGGACTGTAGGATTTCATCCTTTCCTGCTCTAATTTTGTTAAAACATTTTCATTTGTCTTTTCCGCCTAAGGTCGAGCCGTTCTACGTGGTCCTGTCCCTGTTTGATGTCCAGAACAGCAGGAAGATCTCGGCTGACTTCCATGTGGACCTAAACCACCCTTTAGTCTGGCAGATGGTGTATGGTCATGGTGGCGGGCCAGACCTGCAGATCAACGGCAGCAGCGGCGATGATCCTCTGGGGAGCCACCGGCTGGCTACCGGACTCCCCCAACAGGCCCTTCTGTACCCCAAACAGGGGGTGTTCTCTGTTACTTGCCCCCATCCGGAGATCTTCCTGGTGGCCCGAATAGAGAAGGTCCTGCAGGGGGGAATCACCCACTGCACCGAGCCCTATATGAAGAGCTCAGACTCTGCGAAGGTCTGCAGACAAGCCACGAACATTCTCCTCAGGTTTTATCACCGGACCTGATCAGGTGTTTCTGTCCAGGTGGCCCAGAAGGTGCTGAAGAACGCCAAGACGGCGTGTAGCCGACTGGGACAGTACAGGATGCCGTTTGCCTGGGCGGCCAGGTATTGAAACCAGTTTGTAGCTGCACGTTTACACCAGATAGAAACCAGTTTAACTCTGGAATCACTGACCAGATTATTGACGAGAAACCCAAGAACTCCCCTTCATGGCTGGATTGATCTCCGTGGGTCTGATTTTGTCTGAAAAACTAAGTAGGAGTCCCTCAGGGAAGTGTTTCAGGACCCCATCCTTTCCAGTGTTTTATATTACTGACAATCAAATCCACTGAAAACCTTTACAATCAGGAATTAAAATCTCCATTTTCTATTAACCCTTTCATGTCACAGAAGTTTTGCATAATTTTATAATAAAAACTTTGCTAAAAACATAATCTGACAGGGTCTTCTGCCCTCTGGTGGACACTGTTTGCACTGCAATCATTTTGACACATATCCATTAAAATGACATAAATATGTTGTTATATGTCATTTGAAGTGAGACATAAAGACTTATATATATTTTATATATAGATTCTGGTTGGAAAGGAAAGTTTGCTTCCATGGAAACAGAGCAGAGAGTTTAGGGGAAATGACAGATGTTGTAAAACCAGTTTGAGACAAGCATCCCTCCCAGTGAAACCAGTCCTTTCTGCTTCTGTCTCTTCAGGCCGGTGTTTAAAGACGCTTCAGGGACTCTGGATAAAAACGCTCGTTTCTCAGCTCTGTTCAGACAGGACAGCAGCAAGCTGTCCGACGACGACATGTTCAAACTGCTGACTGACTTCAGAAAGTACGCTCCCCCACGCCATTCGGCTCCAACCCCCCTCGGTGCTTTTCTAAAAGCCTCGTCTTCCTCTGCTCTCCCTGCAGACCGGAGAAAATGGCCAAGCTGCCCGTCCTCCTGGGGAACCTGGACGTGACTATCGACAGCGTTGCTCCAGACGGAACCAGTAAATATGGATGAATCCCGTCTGAGCGTCCGCTGACAGAAAGCCAACGTGTTGATGGCGTTTCTGCTGCTTGCAGACTGTGTCACCTCCTCCTACATCCCCGTGAGGAACTTTGAGTCCGACGGACCGGGCGGCGCTCTCCTGGAGGTGGAGGAGTTCGTCCCCTGCATCGCCAAGTGCTCCCAGCCCTTCACCATCTACAAGAACCACCTCTACGTTTACCCCAAACACCTGAAGTACGACGGACAGAAAGCCTTCGCAAAGGTTCGCTCAGCGCGTTCACCGCTGACCTCCGTCTACATTAGCGCCATCATGTGGTCGTATGCATTGTAGAATTAATTACAGTAATTATCTGCATTACAAGGCACATCTTAATTTCATTCTACATTCATGTAAAATCACAATAAAAGTACTTTAGCTCATTTTTATGTAAATATATTATTAATAAGTGAATAAAATGTAGAAGAGTTTTAAGTCATAATATATTTCCCGTCATACATTAAACCATTTTATTGAATAATGTTCCTTCTGTGCGGTTTCTGCAGGCCCGGAATATCGCCGTCTGCATCGAGTTCAAGGACTCGGACGTGGACGAGTCGGGGCCACTGAAGGTGAGTTTACCTGTGACAGGATGTGGATCCGTTTCCTGCTGAGCTGAATCAGCTTGAAGCTGAAGCGACAGAAAGTCTAGAGTCACGTTTTCTCAGTAAATCATGCAGTTATTATTATTCTGCAGGTGCAGACATGAAGTATTCGCTCAATATTCACAACCAACAGTAACACCTTTATCACTTTTACACACCTAACAGAACAATTAACCACCTTATTTCTTTTTCATTTTATTTACTTTCGTTATTTCTTATTCATATTTAGTTCTAATTATTGTAATCTTTTTTTTTAATTCTTGTATTTATTTGACATTTTACGGTCTCCAATAATTTCCTGTTTTTTTTTATTTTTAAATAAAATTGTCCTTTTTTTTGTAAAAAGAAAAAATTCTATTTACAATAAATTTGTACAACTGGACTGAATTTATTCAGAATTTCTGTCAAATTTAATAATGTTTTTAATCACGTGATGGAGGAAGTTGTTGATGGGGATTCATGGTTTATTTCAGGGTGTCCATACAGGTCCATCTGTCTGGTTTTACATCTTTGACCTGATTAGAACTCAGATCAGACTAAAATGCGTCTTGACTCTAGATGGAAATAAATAGTCCAGTTCTGGTCTGATAATGTTTTTTAACCACTTTTCTCTGACTTAGTTTTCTTCTTCTGTCCTCTGGACTGGCCTTTAGTGCATCTATGGTCGTCCAGGAGGGTCTTTGTTCACCCAGCGGGCGTTTGCAGCCGTCCTGCACCACCAGCAGAACCCAGAGTTCTACGATGAGGTAGTTCTGATCACTTTCATCAATACAACTGGGTCGCAGGAGTCGCAAGACAGAATAAGTCCGTTCCCATGGACACCAAGATGACTGTTCAGATCATCATGTGAAAGGAAAAAATAGCAGCATTAGCAGCTAAAGCTAAGATAGTGTGCTACCACATTAGCTGCTAATGCTAAGATAGTGTGCTACCACATTAGCTGCTAATGCTAAGATAGTGTGCTACCACATTAGCTGCTAATGCTAAGATAGTGTGCTACCACATTAGCTGCTAATACTAAGATAGTGTGCTACCACATTAGCTGCTAATGGTAATACAGTGTGCTACCACATTAGCTGCTAATGGTAATACAGTGTGCGACCACATTAGCTGCTAATGGTAATACAGTGTGCGACCACATTAGCAGCTGAATCTAAGATCTGCAGGTGGCGCCATGTTGAACAAACACCCAACATTTAGAAGACAAGGAAGTGATGTCCATGCACTAAGGTTTTCACAATAAACCCGATGGGAGTAATCTGATTACTTCCAACTATCAGACGGTCCTGTAAACAGTTTGTGTTTCACATTTTTAAACTCAACATTAAATCCTCTAAATATGCTTTTATTTTGAAAAAAATCTGCCTGTGTGTGAACTTCCAGATCAAGATGGAGCTTCCGACTCAGCTGCACGACAAGCATCACCTGCTCTTCACCTTCTTCCACGTCAGCTGCGACGGGAACAGCAAGAAGAAAGACCTGGTGGAAACTCCGGGTAGAACGCTGCTTCCTGTCCCTAGACGTTCTGTGTGGTTCTACTTCCTGTTCCTAAATGTTCCGCGTGCTTCTACTCCCTGTCCCTAAACGTTCTGCGTGCTTCTACCTCCTGTTCCTAAGCGTTACGCGTGCTTCCACTTCCTGTCCCTAAACGTTCTGTGTGTGATAACATGGTGGTTCCACTTCCTGTCCCTAAACGTTCTGTGTGTGATAACATGGTGGTTCCACTTCCTGTCCCTAAACGTTCTGTGTGTGATAACATGGTGGTTCCACTTCCTGTCCCTAAACGTTCTGCGTGTGATAACATGGTGGTTCCACTTCCTGTCCCTAAACGTTCTGCGTGTGATAACATGGTGGTTCTACCTCCTGTCCCTAAACGTTCTGCGTGTGATAACATGGTGGTTCTACCTCCTGTCCCTAAACGTTCTGCGTGTGATAACATGGTGGTTCCACTTCCTCTCCCTAAACGTTCTGCGTGTGATAACATGGTGGTTCCACTTCCTGTCCCTAAACGTTCTGCGTGTGATAACATGGTGGTTCTACCTCCTGTCCCTAAACGTTCTGCGTGTGATAACATGGTGGTTCTACCTCCTGTCCCTAAACGTTCTGCGTGTGATAACATGGTGGTTCCACTTCCTGTCCCTAAACGTTCTGCGTGTGATAACATGGTTGTTCTACTTCCTGTCCCTAAACGTTCTGTGTGTGATAACATGGTGGTTCCACTTCCTGTCCCTAAACGTTCTGCGTGTGATAACATGGTGGTTCCACTTCCTGTCCCTAAACGTTCTGTGTGTGATAACATGGTGGTTCCACTTCCTGTCCCTAAACGTTCTGCGTGTGATAACATGGTGGTTCCACTTCCTCTCCCTAAACGTTCTGCGTGTGATAACATGGTGGTTCTACCTCCTGTCCCTAAACGTTCTGCGTGTGATAACATGGTGGTTCCACTTCCTGTCCCTAAACGTTCTGCGTGTGATAACATGGTGTTTCTACTTCCTGTCGCTAAACGTTCTGCGTACTTCTACTTCCTGTCCCTAAACGTTCTGCGTGTAATAACATGGTGGTTCCACTTCCTGTTCCTGAGTGTTCTGCGTGTGATAACATGGTGGTTCTACTTCCTGTCCCCAAATGTTCTGCGTGTGATAACATGGTGGTTCTACTTCCTGTCCCTAAACGTTCTGCGTGTGATAACATGGTGGTTCCACTTCCTGTTCCTGAGCGTTCTGCGTGTGATAACATGGTGGTTCCACTTCCTCTCCCTAAACGTTCTGCGTGTGATAACATGGTGGTTCCACTTCCTGTCCCTAAACATTCTGAGTACTTCTACCTCCTGTTCCTAAATGTTCTCCGTGCTTCTACCTCCTGTCCCTAAACGTTCTGCGTGTAATAACACGGTGGTTCTACTTCCTGTCCCTAAATGTTCTGCGTGTAATAACATGGTGGTTCTACTTCCTGTCCCTAAACGTTCTGCGTGCTTCTACCTCCTGTCCCTAAACGTTCTGCGTGCTTCTACCTCCTGTCCCTAAACGTTCTGCGTGTGATAACATGGTGGTTCCACTTCCTTTCCCTAAACGTTCTGCGTGTGATAACATGGTGGTTCCACTTCCTTTCCCTAAACGTTCTGCGTGTGATAACATGGTGGTTCCACTTCCTCTCCCTAAACGTTCTGCGTGTGATAACATGGTGGTTCCACTTCCTGTTCCTGAGCGTTCTGCGTGTGATAACATGGTGGTTCCACTTCCTTTCCCTAAACGTTCTGCGTGTGATAACATGGTGGTTCCACTTCCTCTCCCTAAACGTTCTGCGTGTGATAACATGGTGGTTCCACTTCCTGTCCCTAAACGTTCTGCGTGTGATAACATGGTGGTTCCACTTCCTGTCCCTAAACGTTCTGCGTGCTTCTACCTCCTGTCCCTAAACGTTCTGCGTGCTTCTACCTCCTGTCCCTAAACGTTCTGCGTGTGATAACATGGTTGTTCTACTTCCTGTCCCTAAACGTTCTGCGTGTGATAACATGGTGGTTCTACCTCCTGTCCCTAAACGTTCTGCGTGTGATAACATGGTTGTTCTACTTCCTGTCCCTAAACGTTCTGCGTGTGATAACATGGTGGTTCTACCTCCTGTCCCTAAACGTTCTGCGTGTGACAACATGGTGGTTCCACTTCCTCTCCCTAAACGTTCTGCGTGTGATAACATGGTGGTTCCACATCCTCTCCCTAAACGTTCTGCGTGTGATAACATGGTGGTTCTACCTCCTGTCCCTAAACGTTCTGCGTGTGATAACATGGTGGTTCCACTTCCTTTCCCTAA
The DNA here is from genome assembly GCF_933228915.1 of Telmatherina bonti. Lineage (NCBI taxonomy): Eukaryota > Metazoa > Chordata > Actinopteri > Atheriniformes > Telmatherinidae > Telmatherina > Telmatherina bonti. The sequence goes on from NC_136633.1 coordinate 29,354,407, forward strand.
ACGTTCTGCGTGTGATAACATGGTGGTTCCACTTCCTCTCCCTAAACGTTCTGCGTGTGATAACATGGTGTTTCTACTTCCTGTCGCTAAACGTTCTGCGTACTTCTACTTCCTGTCCCTAAACGTTCTGCGTGTAATAACATGGTGGTTCCACTTCCTGTTCCTGAGCGTTCTGCGTGTGATAACATGGTGGTTCTACTTCCTGTCCCCAAATGTTCTGCGTGTGATAACATGGTGGTTCTACTTCCTGTCCCTAAACGTTCTGCGTGTGATAACATGGTGGTTCCACTTCCTGTTCCTGAGCGTTCTGCGTGTGATAACATGGTGGTTCCACTTCCTCTCCCTAAACGTTCTGCGTGTGATAACATGGTGGTTCCACTTCCTGTCCCTAAACATTCTGAGTACTTCTACCTCCTGTTCCTAAATGTTCTCCGTGCTTCTACCTCCTGTCCCTAAACGTTCTGCGTGTAATAACACGGTGGTTCTACTTCCTGTCCCTAAATGTTCTGCGTGTAATAACATGGTGGTTCTACTTCCTGTCCCTAAACGTTCTGCGTGCTTCTACCTCCTGTCCCTAAACGTTCTGCGTGCTTCTACCTCCTGTCCCTAAACGTTCTGCGTGTGATAACATGGTGGTTCCACTTCCTTTCCCTAAACGTTCTGCGTGTGATAACATGGTGGTTCCACTTCCTCTCCCTAAACGTTCTGCGTGTGATAACATGGTGGTTCCACTTCCTGTTCCTGAGCGTTCTGCGTGTGAGAACATGGTGGTTCCACTTCCTTTCCCTAAACGTTCTGCGTGTGATAACATGGTGGTTCCACTTCCTCTCCCTAAACGTTCTGCGTGTGATAACATGGTGGTTCCACTTCCTGTTCCTGAGCGTTCTGCGTGTGATAACATGGTTGTTCTACTTCCTGTCCCTAAACGTTCTGCGTGTGATAACATGGTGGTTCCACTTCCTGTCCCTAAACGTTCTGCGTGCTTCTACCTCCTGTCCCTAAACGTTCTGCGTGCTTCTACCTCCTGTCCCTAAACGTTCTGCGTGTGATAACATGGTTGTTCTACTTCCTGTCCCTAAACGTTCTGCGTGTGATAACATGGTGGTTCTACCTCCTGTCCCTAAACGTTCTGCGTGTGATAACATGGTTGTTCTACTTCCTGTCCCTAAACGTTCTGCGTGTGATAACATGGTGGTTCTACCTCCTGTCCCTAAACGTTCTGCGTGTGATAACATGGTTGTTCTACTTCCTGTCCCTAAACGTTCTGCGTGTGATAACATGGTGGTTCTACCTCCTGTCCCTAAACGTTCTGCGTGTGATAACATGGTTGTTCTACTTCCTGTCCCTAAACGTTCTGCGTGTGATAACATGGTGGTTCCACTTCCTCTCCCTAAACGTTCTGCGTGTGATAACATGGTGGTTCCACTTCCTTTCCCTAAACGTTCTGCGTGTGATAACATGGTGGTTCCACTTCCTGTCCCTAAACGTTCTGCGTGTGATAACATGGTGGTTCAACTTCCTGTCCCTAAACGTTCTGCGTGTGATAACATGGTGGTTCCACTTCCTTTCCCTAAACGTTCTGCGTGTGATAACATGGTGGTTCCACTTCCTCTCCCTAAACGTTCTGCGTGTGATAACATGGTGGTTCCACTTCCTTTCCCTAAACGTTCTGCGTGTGATAAGATGGTGGTTCCACTTCCTTTCCCTAAACGTTCTGCGTGTGATAAGATGGTGGTTCCACTTCCTCTCCCTAAACGTTCTGCGTGTGATAACATGGTGGTTCCACTTCCTCTCCCTAAACGTTCTGCGTGTGATAACATGGTGGTTCCACTTCCTCTCCCTAAACGTTCTGCGTGTGATAACATGGTGGTTCCACTTCCTTTCCCTAAACGTTCTGCGTGTGATAACATGGTGGTTCCACTTCCTTTCCCTAAACGTTCTGCGTGTGATAACATGGTGGTTCCACTTCCTCTCCCTAAACGTTCTGCGTGTGATAACATGGTGGTTCCACTTCCAGTTCCTGAGCGTTGTGCGTGTGATAACATGGTGGTTCTACTTCCTGTCCTCAGTGGGTTCCGCTTGGCTTCCTCTGCTGAGAGACGGCGGGCGAATCATCATGAACGAACAACAACTCGCCGTTGCAGCGAATCTTCCGGCTGGATATCTCAGCTTCCAGGACGGAGTCAGCAAAGTAAAACCAACTCTTTCTGGTTGTCTGCTTGTTGTTTTTCCTCCAGCAGTTTCATGATCCTGATTTCTTCTTCTTCATCCTGATATTCTATTCATTTTTTCTTATGTTTTGTTCATTCATTCATTCATTTTCCGAACCGCTTATTCCAATTCAGGGTCGCGGGGAAGCTGGAGCCTATCCCAGCTGGCTTTGGGCGACAGGCAGGGTACACCCTGGACAGCTCGCCAGTCCATCGCAGGGCCTTATGTTTTTTTTTTTTTTTTCTTCTTCTTGTTTCTGTTTATTTTGTTATTTTTTTATTCTATTCTTGTATTATTCTCCTGAAGAAATAGCTTTTATTCTTCTTGTGCTTTTACATATTTTCGTTGTTATTTTGTTGAAACCAAACAGAAAGCTGATGTTTCCCTTCAGCGGTTTCGGGTGTACTCTCTGCCTCTTGTCGTTGCAGGTGTCTGGTTTGGACATTAAATGGGTAGATGGAGGCAAACCCCTCTTCACCGTCTCCACACACCTCGTTTCTACCATTTACACTCAGGTACGAGCTCATCTCACCTGGATCAGGTCTCTCTCAGGTCTACGTCGTGAACAACAGGAACATAATGTGGAACTCTATCCCGCCCAGGAAGTTTGCAATCCAGCCACAACATGTAGAGTCTCTATCGTAAATATGGTCAATTTCCTGTCAAACTTTCCACCAATCAGAGCTTAAATTGATGCCAAATCAGGACCAATCAGAGAGCAGAAAAGCAGGACAGCGTTGGTCCTCTATGGCTGGAATCAAGCCAAGATGTTTTTTATTTGTTTTTAAATAAAATTCAGGTATCTTTCATTTGTAAGAACAGCAAAATGAATTAAAGCTACACGTTTCCTGCAGGATCAACATTTGCACAACTTCTTCCACCACTGTCAGAGGATGGAGATGTCAGAACACGCTTCGGAGGGAGAGCTGGTTAAATACCTGAAGGTATCCGTTCGTCTGCAGGAAACCTGTGTGAACCCAAACGTCTGCATCCGCTCAGCAACCCTCTGCTTCCTTCGCAGAGTCTGCATGCCATGGAGGGTCACGTGATGATCAACTTTCTTCCCACCGTCCTCAACCAGCTGTTCTGCGTCCTGACCAGAGCCACGCATGAGGACGTGGCCGTCAACGTCACCAGGCAAGTTTCCTCTGACAGGATGCAGGTTATTCAGAGTTATTCCTCTGAGTAACCTGCATCAAACATATGTTTTCTGTAAATGTGTAAACTATGGACCGTTTGCTTCCTACAGAGTCATGGTTCATGTGGTTGCACAGTGTCACGAAGAAGGACTGGAACATTACCTCAGATCTTACATCAAGGTGCAGGACGGCACCGCTGACTTTCTTTCCCTGATCGCCAGCGATCCTGAACTCACCTGCTTTTCTCTGTTTCTCCTCTCAGTTTGTGTTCAAACCTGAGCTTTATTCTTCTGTCTGTGTGAAAACGGTTCACGAAGAGCTGGCCAAAGCCATGACAGCCATCCTCAAGCCGTCCACAGACTTCTTAACAAGCAACAAGCTGCTGAAGGTAAAATCCGTTGGCGGATGACAGAAGGAGAGAGGAATGTTTTTATTTTACTGTCTTTCATCATGTAAAAACACAGAGATATGAGAAATGTTTCTCAGACTTGGTGAGGGTGCCAGCATTGGGTGAAAAAGGAGAAGCAAAAAGACAAGATGGACTGTGGATCGCTGCTGTGAGCACAACTTGATCAGAGCATCATCAATCAATCAAAAACATATTTGTTTTATTGTAAGATTATGATCAATAGAATGGCAGCAACTGAGTGGAAGTTAACCCACAACACCTGGATTTATTTACAGTTATTTTAGAAAACACTGTAAAAAAATAAAAGAAAAATCAATACCGGAGTAACAACAGGTACATTAAAAATATTGATAATAATTAAATACAAATAAATCATAAAAATTATCATACCAAAATAAATAAAATAAAGCTGAATATATAAAAATAAAATTTGGATTCAGTCAAAATGGGCAGATTATTTTACATAAATTTGAAATAAATACATTTAAAATTTGCAATACTGCAATAAATCAAATTAGATAAATAATAACATTTTAAAAATTCAAATTTTATTGTAAAAAATCTAAATTAAGAAATAAAGGTAACAAATCTCAGATAATTAATATTTATGATATAAATGATAAAAATATATATAATATGACTGAATATAAAATGTAGAATAGAATAAAATATTTGCAACTAAGGTATATTTTTTATCTTATTCGCAGCATTCCTGGTATTTCTTTGAAGCTCTGGTCAAATCAGTGGCTCATTATCTGGCGGAGAACGGGAAGTTGAAGGTAGGTTCCCTCTTCATCATCTTCCTCATCCTCCTCTTCCTCCTCCTCATCCTCCTCTCCTCCAGCTGTCCAGGAACCAGCGTTTCTCCGCCTCCTTCCATCACGCTGTGGAGACACTTGTTACCATGGTGATGCCTCACATCACTCAGAAGTACAAAGATAACCTGGACGCTTCTCGTAACGCCAACCACAGCCTGGCCGTCTTCATCAAGGTTCAGTTCGGCTCCTCTTCTCTCCGGGTGACCCGGTTCTGTCAGGAAAACCTGAATGTGTGTTTGTTTTCTTCCAGCGATGCTTCACCTTCATGGATCGGGGATTTGTCTTCAAGCTGATCAATAACTACATGAACTGCTTTCTGCCCGGAGACCCCAAGGTTCCTGGACTCTCTGAAGGTTTCCAGCAGACTTCAAACCTTTTGAAGCGCCGAAACGTTGCTTCTCTTCTCTTTCTTTCAGACTTTGTATGAATTTAAGTTTGACTTCCTGCGGGTGGTCTGCAACCATGAGCACTACGTGCCTCTAAACCTGCCCATGCCCTTTGGAAAAGGCCGAATACAGAGGTTCCAAGGTAGAAAACCCTTCATGGTGTCCATAAAACTGCTAGTGTGAGGAGTCCTGACTGTCCTCTGCTGCAGACCTCCAGCTGGACTACTCCCTGACCGATGACTTCTGCCGGAACCACTTCCTGGTGGGCCTGCTGCTCAGGGAGGTGGGGGCAGCGCTTCAGGAGTACAGAGAGATCCGACAGATCGCCGTCCAGGTTCTGAAAGGACTGATGATTAAACACACGCTAGACGACCGCTACTCTTCAAAAGTAAGTCCTTCAGCTTCCTGACGACCATGTTGGTCCTTAATCCTGAAACTTCCAGCAGATCTCCCAAAGGTCCACCTCTTCACCATCACCAGTGTCTCAGGAACGCAGGGCTGGCTCCTATATTACCAGCTAGCGCTCTTAGCGTAAGCTCCTACATAAGCATCCAACGCTTCATCTTCATCTTCTGCCGCTTATCCGGGGTCGGGTCGCGGGGGCAGCAGCCTAAGCAGGGAAGCCCAGACTTCCCTCTCCCCAGCCACATTTGCCAACTCTGCGGGGGGATCCCGAGGCGTTCCCAGGCCAGCCGAGAGATATAATCCCTCCAGCGTGTCCTGGGTCTTCCCCGGGGTCTCCTCCCAGAGGGACGTGCCTGGAACACCTCCCCAGGGAGGTCCAGGAGGCATCCTGACCAGATGCCCGAGCCACCTCAACTGGTTCCTCTTGATGCGGAGGAGCAGCGGTTCTACTCTGATCTCCTCCCGGATGACCGAGCTCCTCACGCTATCTCTAAGGGAGAGCCCGGCCACCCTGCGGAGGAAACCCATTTCAGCCGCCTGTATACGAGATCTCCTTCTTTCGGTCACGACCCACAGCTCATGACCATAGGTGAGGGTAGGAACGTAGATTGACTGGTAAATCGAGAGCTTCGCCTTCTGGCTCAGCTCCTTCTTCACCACGACAGACCGGCGCAGAGCCCGCATTACTGCAGACGCCGCACCGATCCGTCTGTCCATCTCGCGCTCCATCCTTCCCTCACTCGTGAACAAGACCCCGAGATATTTAAACTCCTCCACTTGAGGCAGGACCTGACTCCCGACCCGGAGAGGGCAATCCACCCTATTCCGGCTGAGGACCATGGTCTCAGATTTGGAGGTGCTGATTCTCATCCCAGCTGCTTCACACTCGGCCGCGAATCGCTCAAGTGAGAGCTGGAGATCACGACCAGATGAAGCCAACAGGACCATGTCATCCGCAAAAAGCAGGGACCCAATCCTGAGGCCACCAAGCCGGATCCCCTCAACACCTCGGCTGCACCTAGAAATTCTGTCCATATAAGTTATGAACAGAATCGGTGATAAAGGGCAGCCTTGGCGGAGTCCAACCCTCACTGGAAATGAATCCGACTTACTACCGGCAATGTAGACCAAGCTCTGACACCTGTCGTACAGGGACCGGACAGCTCGCACAAGGGGGTCCGGTACCCCATACTCCCGGAGTACCCCCCACAGGAGCCCCCGGGGAACACGGTCGAATGCCTTCTCCAGGTCCACAAAGCACATGTAGACTGGTTGGGCAAACTCCCATGCCCCCTCCAGGACCCCAAAGAGGGTATAGAGCTGGTCCACTGTTCCACGACCAGGACGAAAACCACACTGCTCCTCCTCAATCCAAGATTCGACTATCCGGCGGACCCTCCTCTCCAGGACCCCTGAATAGACCTTACCAGGGAGGCTGAGGAGTGTGATTCCCCTGTAATTGGAACACACCCTCCGGTCCCCCTTCTTAAAAAGGGGGACCACCACCCCAGTCTGCCAATCCAGCAGCATGTCAGCCAGGACAGCCCCACAGCATCCAGAGCCTTAAGGAACTTCGGGCGGATCTCATCCACCCCCGGGGCCTTGCCGCCAAGGAGCTTTTTGACCACCTCAGCGACTTCAGCCCCAGAGATAGGAGAGTCCACCCCTGAGTCCACCAGCTCTGCTTCCTCATCGGAAGACGTGTTGGTAGGATTGAGGAGGTATATATATATATATATATATATATATATATATATATATATATATATTTATATATATATATATATATATATATATATATATATAAAAATATATATAAATATATATATATATATATAAATATATATATATATAAAAAAATATATGTGTGTATGTGTGTGTGTGTTGTTTTTAAGGCTTTTACTTTGTTTACTATTTCCTGTTAAAATATAGTTAAATTAACTTGCTTAATCTTTTTTCAATTATATTTCTATTTTAGTTAAATACATTTGTTTTTAGATTTGTTTTCTGTTTAAATTCCTGTAAAGATAAGTGACACTGCTGTATTAAGTCAGACGTATTGATAGATGTGATTGATTATCCTGACTTTGTTATTTCAGAGCCAACAAGCCAGACTGGCCACTCTCTACCTGCCGCTGTTCGGCCTGCTGCAGGACAACGTCTCCAGGTTGGACATCAAGGATTCAGCGTCTCTCAGCAGCAACAGTGTAAGCCTGACATCTGGTGGTGGGGAAGGGAACTGCAGCCAGCTTCTGCGTTACACCTGAGAGCGTCTGTCTGAGCGTCTGTGATGAGGTTTCATTTACTTTATCTGCTGCAGAACATGAGGGACGACCCTCTGCTGCAGACCTCCATGGTGACTCCTCAGAAACCTGGAAGCTGCATAGAAAATGTTCTGCACAAAGACGTGTTTGTGGTCATCTCCGGTACCGGTGAGTCAGAGGAAATCAAGTTGGAGTTGAAGTTGGAGACTTTGTGACATCTGGAGGCGATCAGAGGAAGTAAAACTCAAGACAATAATTCGGAAACACAGACAGAATCTGTGCACAAACAATAAATACAGGCAGAGTATTGGTGTTACCACCACTACGTGGGACTAAATCAGCAGCCAGACTCTTTTCCTCTGTTGTTCCACGATGGTGGAATGATCTCCCAAACTCTGTCCGCTCTGCAGAGTCCCTGTCTACTTTTAAGACCCAGCTGAAGACTCAGCTCTTCAAGGAGAACTTCAACATTTGTGTAGCTTTGGTATTAATTCTTTGTATTATAACATAGGTGATATACGAGAAAGTCATTCATAAATTAATAGAGATAGATATTTAAATAATGAATACTAAAACAAAAAAGTAGATACAAATATATATCAGATAAAAATTAAAGATATTTACCAGTTTTAGCTTGTAAAAGTTTAATAAAAACTTTTGTTTATTATGATGAAAAATCTAAATAAATCAATAAAAAAAAGAGGAAAAAGAAAAAAGATATAAGTTTAAATCAGTTCAATGACTAAATTATTTTGATTAACATATTCCACATGTATTCCACATATTATATATACATATATATATATATATATATATATATATATATATATATATATATATATATATATAATTTATTTTTTTATCCTTTTGTTAACTAACTTCGTTATCCTACTTAATCAATAACAACAAATAAATAAATAACAAATAGATAATTTAAAGTAAATATACAGGTTATAGCAAAAAATATTCATAATATAATAATAAAAATATATAAAGGATAATGTATAAAATATATAAAAATTGTTGATTAGATAAAAAGTAATTAAATAAAATAATGTTTCAGTTTAACATGATGTTAAACATGACCAAATAAATACAGTATAATCTTTTTTTATTTTAATTCAATCTTGTAACAATTAAAGATAAACATCATATAAATAATTTAAAGTAATTAAAATAAAATAAAAATAATTAATAGAAATAACTAATACAAAATAAAATAAATTAACATAATTCATTAGAAAATTAAATCAATGATAACAGGAAGTGGTTTGTAGTCTAATCTAGATGTTCAGACATATTCCAGATGAACGTGAAGATATATAAATAGTTCTCCAGCCTACAGATCCTCATACATGTGAAAAAACATGTAGCGTGTTTTCCTCCACAGCCTCCCCCCACAGTTCCATTCCCAACGTGGGTTCGGTCCATCACGCCGACTCCAGAGGCTCCCTCATCTCCACCGACTCTGGAAATGGCATCCTGGACAAGACCAGCGAAAGGACCGGCTATCTGGAGAAGGTAGTCCACCGCTTCAATTTCTGCGTCTGTTGCCGTGGCGTTGATCCAGATGTGTCTGATCGTATGCATCTGGACCATCAGCCTCGCCGTGATCCAGATGTGTCTGATCGTATGCATCTGGACCATCAGCCTCGCCGTGATCCAGATGTGTCTGATCGTATGCATCTGGACCATCAGTCTCGCCGTGATCCAGATGTGTCTGATCGTATGCATCTGGACCATCAGCCTCGCCGTGATCCAGATGTGTCTGATCGTATGCATCTGGACCATCAGTCTCGCCGTGATCCAGATGTGTCTGATCGTATGCATCTGGACCATCAGCCTCGCCGTGATCCAGATGTGTCTGATCGTATGCATCTGGACCATCAGCCTCGCCGTGATCCAGATGTGTCTGATCGTATGCATCTGGACCATCAGCCTCGCCGTGATCCAGATGTGTCTGATCGTATGCATCTGGACCATCAGCCTCGCCGTGATCCAGATGTGTCTGATCGTATGCATCTGGACCATCAGCCTCGCCGTGATCCAGATGTGTCTGATCGTATGCATCTGGACCATCAGCCTCGCCGTGATCCAGATGTGTCTGATCGTATGCATCTGGACCATCAGTCTCGCCGTGATCCAGATGTGTCTGATCGTATGCATCTGGACCATCAGCCTCGCCGTGATCCAGATGTGTCTGATCGTATGCATCTGGACCATCAGCCTCGCCGTGATCCAGATGTGTCTGATCGTATGCATCTGGACCATCAGCCTCGCCGTGATCCAGATGTGTCTGATCGTATGCATCTGGACCATCAGCCTCGCCGTGATCCAGATGTGTCTGATCGTATGCATCTGGACCATCAGCCTCGCCGTGATCCAGATGTGTCTGATCGTATGCATCTGGACCATCAGCCTCGCCGTGATCCAGATGTGTCTGATCGTATGCATCTGGACCATCAGTCTCGCCGTGATCCAGATGTGTCTGATCGTATGCATCTGGACCATCAGCCTCGCCGTGATCCAGATGTGTCTGATCGTATGCATCTGGACCATCAGCCTCGCCGTGATCCAGATGTGTCTGATCGTATGCATCTGGACCATCAGCCTCGCCGTGATCCAGATGTGTCTGATCGTATGCATCTGGACCATCAGTCTCGCCGTGATCCAGATGTGTCTGATCGTATGCATCTGGACCATCAGTCTCGCCGTGATCCAGATGTGTCTGATCGTATGCATCTGGACCATCAGCCTCGCCGTGATCCAGATGTGTCTGATCGTATGCATCTGGACCATCAGCCTCGCCGTGATCCAGATGTGTCTGATCGTATGCATCTGGACCATCAGCCTCGCCGTGATCCAGATGTGTCTGATCGTATGCATCTGGACCATCAGCCTCGCCGTGATCCAGATGTGTCTGATCGTATGCATCTGGACCATCAGCCTCGCCGTGATCCAGATGTGTCTGATCGTATGCATCTGGACCATCAGTCTCGCCGTGATCCAGATGTGTCTGATCGTATGCATCTGGACCATCAGTCTCGCCGTGATCCAGATGTGTCTGATCGTATGCATCTGGACCGTCGATCTGACATTGATCAAGATGTGTCAGATCGTATGCGTCTGGACCGTCGATCTGACATTGATCAAGATGTGTCAGATCGTATGCGTCTGGACCGTCAGTCTCGCCGTGATCCAGATATGTCAGATCGTATGCATCTGAACCATCAGTCTCGCCGTGATCCAGATATGTCAGATCGTATGCATCTGAACCATCAGTCTCGCCGTGATCCAGATGTGTCTGATCGTATGCATATGGACCGTCGATCTGACTGATCCAGATGTGTCCGATCGTATGCGTCTGGACCGTCAGTCTCGCCGTGATCCAGATGTGTCTGATCGTATGCATATAGACCGCCGGTCTCTCGTTGCCTTCAACTCAAACGAGATGTTTCTGCAGATTTGATGACGTTTACGTGTGATGTCAAGATAAATCGACATGATGAAGTCATACATATAAATTATGTTTATGCAGATGGGTAAAAGACGTGACACATGTCCAGGATGTAGCATGTTCTGGGACAGACTCCGCCCCCTTGGCGCTCATTGGTTTAATAGATGAATGAAATAAAGTTCAATGTGATGCAACCAGAGGCAGGTTGCAGCGCTTTTACCAACTGGACCAGTTCTGTCTGTTAAACACCTCTCCTTCATCCCAGTAACCCCTAAACCAACATCCAGAACCATCTGGTCTCCGGCTGGACCCGACCAGTAAAACATTAGCCTAATGAACTATAAATGATCTTGTAAACAATCTTACATTTATGAGGAAAAAGTAAAAAAAAAAAACCTATATTTTTCAATTTATTTAAATACATTTCACAAGGAATACATGTTTATTATGTTTGTATTATTCTAGTATAGTTTTTATATTAATATATTTTTTAAAATGTATTTTATTAGACTGATTATTGAGTTTTTAAATTTTATTAATACTTTTTGTTTGATTTGTATAAAATATTTGCCATAATATATATTTTATAAATAATATAATATAGTTTTCAAAAATTTATAAAAAACAATTTATAGAATTGTTTTTATGTTAAAATAATTTTTCAAATAAGTTTGTTTGACTTTATGTATTGATATTTGAAAGTATTGTCCTTATCCGGCTCGAAGGACCATTGAAAGATATTGACAATGCTATGCTGATTGGAGTGTTCAAATTACTGTTGTGAGTCTGGTTAGAACTCCAAAGAACAAGTCGCTTGCACTTTAGGGGCGTTTATTAAGCCAACTAAAGTTTCCAATTTGTCTTCTTTACACTTGACACGTATTGTGGTTAGGACTTCACGCACAAAAACATCCAAGTAGGGTTACAAACAAACTGCAAATGAGGCTTAAAGTGCCAAATTAAACTTAAAACTGGAAGAAACTCCTCTTCTCATCTCTTTTCTTTTTTCCCCTATGGCCTGGCAAGCTGCTCACAGTAGTCCAGGCTCTGCCCCTTAAAGAGTCAGCATGTCAATCCTTTAGGCAGCCTTTTCTACAGCCGCCCCCGTATTCATCCGTGAATATGAACAACTAAAAGACTGAGTGAAGGGGTGATTAACTATCCTTAGGCAAGGCAGGCAGGTTGACAAGCCTAGCCACTGGACACACGTAAGTCCTCCCCTTGACAATCATTTCGACTGATCTGATCCGGGTGTCTGGTCCAGGAAAAACCTGAGAGATTTTACCCACAGGCCACAGGACCCATGGAAGCTGGTTATCCACAATCATAACCACGTCTCCCATTAGATTGGCTGATTCAGTGTACCACTTCTGGCTGGCTTGGAGTCCAGGCAGGTAGTACCTCAGGAAACGTTGCCAGAAATGGTCAGCCAGGATTTGACTATGTTCAATCTTCTTCCGATATTGTCTGGGCCATCATAGACGACTTGTGGCAATGAGGCGTCCCGCCTTCCCATGAAGAGACAGTTTGGAGTAACGGGATCAGAATCCGCTACTTCAGATGAGGTGTAACCCAGGGGTTTGGAATTGAGCATACCCTCAATTTCAATCAGCACTGTACTCAACACCTCCTCAGTGACTGTTTGGGCTCCAATCGTGATACGGAGGGCGGTCTTCAGTGACCGAATTTCCCGTTCCCAGCACCATCCGAAGTGTGGGGATCCAGGGGGGTTTAAGGTAAACTGAATTTGCTGGTGAGCAAGCTGTTCTTTGAGGTTTGGGTGAAGCTCCTGGAACGTCTCTTGGAGCTTGCGTTCTCCTCCCTGAAAATTTGTGCCCTGATCACAGAGAATCCCTTGGGTTTCCCGCGCCTAGCTATAAAGCACCTTAAGACCATGAGGAATACATCTGTGTCCATCCTGGGAATCAGGTCAAGGTGCACTGATCTTGTAGTTAGACATTTAAAGAATATCCCCCACCTTTTCTCGCGCCGGTGTCAAATCTTAATTGTGAATGGTCCAAAACAATCCACACCTGTGAAATAGAATGCCGGCTTGAAGATGCGCAGTCTAGCTGGAGGGAGGTCTGCCATACGAGGGGGATTTGGGTGACCTTTCCACTTCTTCCACTCAACACAGAATTGCTGTTGGCGGCATGCTGCTTCACATTCACGTAACACCCAGTATCACCTTCTGATCTCGGCAAGCACCCTTTCTGGCCCTGAATGCTGGAGCTTACTATCATAATCCTGAATTAGGAGTCTGGTTAGAGCGTGTTTGAGATCAAGAACAATGGGGTGCACCTCATTTACACCAAGGACAGGATTACAGCGAAGACGGTCTCCAACTCGGATGAGCTCTGTTTTCTCATCAAACTCGGGTGCAAGTAGAAGAAGGCGACTGGATTTTGCAATTGTTTTGCCAGCCCTTAACTGGGTGACTTCAGCTGTGAATGAGTCTCTTTGAGCTTGTTTGAGCAGTATAAAAATCTGCAGTTAGAAGGAGGTTAGTGTCAGCCACCCTGTAAAGCTGTTATGCAGTGGCCTCAAGAAAACTGTCCCATGTCTGGCACTGTACCGGATCTGGAATAGTCGAACTGGACATGGTTAAACCATTGACATGTCCTTTCAGCTCACCTTCAGAATCACTCTGGGGTGAAGGTAGCAGATCAGGCCAATCCCTCCGAGCTAGTTTCAGGAGTGCAGGCCCATCTATCCATCTACTGACCTGACTAATGTCTTGGAGAATGAGGCCACGGGTAATGTCATCTGCTGGATTGTCTTGAGAGGGCACATGTCTCCATGTGGTAGATTCAGTCAGTTCTTGTATTTCTGCAACCTGAGTGCCCACAAAGACCTTATATCTGCAGGATTCCGATCCCAACCAGATTTAGACGGTGGCCGAGTCGGACCACAAAGTACAGTGGCGAAGCGTTAACTCAGTGCTGATAACCCTGTAGAGCTGGGCACCTGTTAAAGCAGCACACAACTCTAAACGAGGGATAGACTGCTGCTTCTTGAGGGCAACGCGTGATCGAGTGGCGAGGAAGGCAACCTCAACTTTTCCCTCTGGACTCTCTGTCCTTAGATAAGCCACTGATCCATATACCTGTTCAGAGGCATCACAGAACACATGAATATCTCGTGTACAGCTGGATTGGTCCAACATGGGGCTGGTGTATCACATAGGCAGCATTACCTCCTGCAAGTGCTCCAACTCTGCTTCCCATACATGCCACTTCTGCAGGAGGTCCGCTGGGAGTTGTTGGTTGTCCCAATCTCTGTTCTTCTCCTACAGTTGGCGCACAATCACCTTAGTTCGGGTCGTATATGGCACTACATAGCCAAGCGGATCAAACTGACAAGCTAAGACTCTGTAAATGTTCCTCATGGTAGCCACTGAGCAATCAATGTGTCTGTGTTTGGAAGTGAGGGTGTCTGACTTACAGTTCCAGTGCAGTCCAAGGGCAGGTTCTTGGAGGTTGGGTAAACCTTGGTTGAGCCACAACTCACAACTTGATGATTTGAAATCTGAAGGAAGGTGGTCGATGACACTGGCCTTGTTGCTTGCCCACTGCCTCAGTTCAAATTCCCCATCGGCCAGAAGGTGGCGCAATTTGTCAACCAGACTCTTGGCCGCTATAGGGCATGTGAGACTCTGTAAAAAATTGTCCACATAGAATGATTTGTTGATAACAACCTGCACGTCTTCTCCTGGCTGGCTGTGATCTGTGACATGTTTCTGCAGAGCGAACGTTGCACAGCAAGGGCTGCAAGTAGTTCCAAATGGAAGTACCTGCCACTTGTAAACAGCAGGGGCGTTGTCTCGCTTCATGTCCCGCCACACAAACCGCAACAGTGATCGATCTGCTGGCAGGAGCCTCACTTGGTGGAACATACCTGGTATGTCGCTGCTGAAAGTCACAGCATGCTCCCTGAAGCGTAGCAGTACAGCTAGCAGGGGAGGGCCGAGAGTGGGACATGGCAGAAGGAGCTGGTTGAGGTTGTGGCCTTGGTATTGGAATGAGCAGTTGAACACTACCCTGTTCTTCTCATTATGTTGGAACATATGGTGGGGTATATACCAAGCTTCAGGACCGCTCTCCACTTGGTGGTCCGATAACTCCATTGCATAACCAGCCTCTACGACACAGGTGTCAAACTCCAGTCCTCGAGGGCCAGTGTCCTGCAGGTTTTTGTTGTCTCTGTGCTCCAACACAACTGACCAAAATCAGTACACAGGTTATTAAGAAGCTGCTGGATCCATGTGATTTAAATCAGCTGTGTTGGTAGAGGGAGACAATAAAGGACTGGAGTGTGACACCCCTGCTCTACGAGCTTCTCGATCTCCCGCTGATAGCCAGCAGCTTGTTCTGGAGATTTGCTTAAGTGCTTCTCTGTTCCTCGCAAGAATGGCAACACTGCTTCTGGAGAAGCTTTAAGGAGAGGCATGTTCTTAACCTGAAGGAGGGGTGTGGCATAACATTCAGTACCACCAACGTTAACTCTCACTGTGTGTTCTTGAAGGAGTTTAACAGCTTCCTGGTCCTGTTGTGACCTGACCGCTACCTTTTCACTGCAGTAAGGGAGTACATCCATCTGCCATAACTTCTCTACACATGAAAACAGCTCGGTTTGGGATGGTGCAGATGTGAAAAGACAGTGACTAACATTAGGGCTGGACTTGATAGCTTGAGCTGGTCCCTGTAATGTCCATCCAAGGCGTGTCTTCACAGCTGCTGGCCCACTAGGTGGTCCTAGTCTGACTGGCTCGATATGTGTGATAAGCTGGGTATAGTCAGCACCAATCAGCAGCATGGGACAGACCTTTTTTAGAGGATGGAGGGGCAAACCTGACAGATGTTTATACTTCTGCTGGAGTGAGGCAACTGGATGGGATGGCTCTGCTAGACTCAGTTGCTCGGCTGTGAAAGCATGCTGGATACTGTACACCTTGTCAGGACTAGCTGCTGAAGAAATAGTAAAGGACACAGTTGTTCTGTGGAGCTTCTCCATCTCTTGTCTGACTGTACGAAGAGCTAACACCTCTTTAGCTCCCTGGAGGCCCAGTTGTTTGGCAGCAGTTGTTTGGCAGCAGTATTGTCCACTCAGAACCATCATCTAGACGTCATCTATACGTCTCTACAGACTTGTCACCATTCCTCAAGAGCACTTTACTGTCATAAAAATAGGCGGTCCACATACATGACTTTGCCAGCAGTGTTTACCAGGCAGTTCTCTGGTGGCAGAGGAGCTGGTTTCAGTTCCCCTTCTTCCCTCTCATTCACCTCATGCAGTACTGGCAGGTGTTTCCGACCACAGGTCTTACACGGAGCTTTAAGAGTGCACTTTGCAGCTTGGTGATTGCGTCCGCAACGGCAGCACTTGTTATTCACTTTGATCCAATTATGCTTTTTTTCTTTTGTCAAACCCTTAAAGTTAGAACAGTTGTTCAGGAAATGCTTTTCATTATCACAATAGGGACAGTAAGCAGTAACCTTCTCCCCTTTCTTAGACTTGTTGGCTAAATGTTCAGGTACAGATAGTGCTGCCACAACGCTTGATCCTGAAGCCTTCTCAGTGCTCAGAAGGATAGTGGTGGACTTATTTGAGGATTTAGGAGTGTACCTGTTATCGGACTTCTTGTTAAAACACTTCTCTCTCCTGATAAGCTTAATGGTGTCTGCCTGCACTTCCAGCTCATATTCTTGCCAATCAGCAAAGGGAACAAGGGTTGGGATGGCTAGTCTCAGAGGGTGGATAAATCTCTTAAAGCTGGTGTTGAGGTCGTAAGGGAGTTTACAGCCTAGAAACGTGAGAGCCATAGGTTAATTCTAATTGGCCTCTCTGTCCCAGTTGTTCTAACATGCCAACTAAAGACCACACATTGAGGACAAATACCTTAAAGCTCTTCACATCGCTGCCACATATATTAGGACTGTTAATTAACTCTGCAATCCTTTGTACTGCAATCTTGTGTGGCTGTCCATTCATCTTGGTGAGAGCCTGCATAGTATCTGTGTAAGATTGCCAGGAGTTAGAATGGGACTCACACTTAAGGTGGTCAGGGAGGATCTGATATTTGTATCTCTCGGTGGCATCATCTGGTAACAGATTCTCTAAGGCAATTTTCATGTGTGTAAACTCTCGGGGATTTGGTGAGATAAGGCTGGGAATGGTGGGCTTTGGTCCCCTGTATGTGCTCTCTCTTTTAGGTTCATTAGGATAGGTAGTTTGGAAAGATGAGTAATCTCTACCTGCATAGGAAGCTGCACTTTGTTGAGGTGGGGCCATATAGTATGGATCATACGTATGACCTCTGGAAGGCAGGGAAACTTCATGTTGAGCAAAATCTTGTGGCAGGTTTCGTTTGGAGCTGGATGTAGGATACTGTGGCGGTTGATATTGGTAAGGTGGTTGATAAGATGGAGTATTGATTGGGGACTGGGGGTGTTCATATCCACTGTACATTCTTTGAAGGAGGGGGTAGCAGAGACAAATGGACTGCTAGTTGGGGCTGTAAAGCAACCATCAGGTTATGGAACTGTTTACAGAGCTCTGCATTCTCTTGAGGCATCTCTTTGAGAACAGCAGAAAACTCAGAAACTTGGCTGTTCTACTGCTCCCTGGTGGCTTGTGACATAGATTAATGAGTCCCCTGTTCTTGATCCTCCAAGTTCACCATATCTAAGCTCTGACTAGCTGGTGGTGATGACGATCTTGTGGTTAGCTGCTCCAATGTTGTTGGCTCCGCTGTGGTTCGGAATCTGACCTGCACTCCTGGACCACTCAGGTCATAATCAGACAAGTAGGAAGGAACTGCCCTTTCCATCTGGGTTGTGTGTCTGTTGCAGCTGACTCTGGGTTCTGCATCTTTAAACAACGAATTGTCCTTATCCGGCTCGAAGGACCATTGAAAGATATTGACGATACTATGCTGGTTGGAGAGTTCAAATTACTGTTGTGAGTCCGGTTAGAGTCGCTTGCACTTTATATACTTTAAGGGCGTTTATTAAGCAAACAAAAATTTCTAATTTGTCCTCTTTACACTTGACATGTATTGTGGTTTGGACTTCACACACAAAAACATCCAAGTAGGGTTACAAACAAACTGCAAATGAGGCTTAAAGTGCCAAACTAAACTTAAAACTGGAAGAAACTCCTCTTCTCATCTCTTTTCTTTTCTCCCCTCTGGCCTGGCAAGCTGCTCACAGTAGTCCCGGCTCCGCCCCTTAAAGAGCCAGCATGTCAATGCTTTAGGCGGCCTTTTCTTCAATATTGATAATTTAATTAAATACACACCCAGTGGTCCATAAGAAACCAGTTAAATTGTGACATGACCAGTCAGCTGTCCATCAGTCCAGTTGCTGCTGGTTTCTGTATCAAACACATCCAGGTGTCGGGTTCCCATCGGTCGGATC
Source organism: Telmatherina bonti (assembly GCF_933228915.1). NCBI lineage: Eukaryota > Metazoa > Chordata > Actinopteri > Atheriniformes > Telmatherinidae > Telmatherina > Telmatherina bonti. The sequence continues at coordinate 29,372,914 of NC_136633.1, forward strand.
GGAACCAGAGCCGATGAAAAGACCGTTAGCAGCTGAGTCTGCAAATGTTATAAATGTGCACAAACATCCTCCTTCCAGAGCTCCTGCAGTCCTCCATCCTGCTCCTCCACCTCCCATTTCCACCTAACGGACCACTTTACCCGGAGGCACTCTGTCAACGTGCCCCCCCTCCTCCTGGGCCAGCCTCCTCGTAACCGGAGCACAAAGCGGGTCACCGTGGACTTCTCCATCCTCACTGTCCCTCTGCAGCTGGACGGGGAGACCCAGAGAACGGCTGCAGACCTGAAGGTGGACGGAGATCCGGAGGAGAACCGTGGACAAGTACTCTGCTCCACCTTCAGCTTTCGTTTGCAGAACTTCTCTAGAACTTCTTACCTCTGAGTGTTTCCACATGTTTCCATCGGCATCTTAGAACCTGGATCTGATCCTGCTTCCTGGTTTCAGAACCTGGACTTTTCTGGTTCCAGAACCTGGACTTTCCTGGTTCCAGAACCTGGATTCCTGGTTCCAGAACCCGTGCTCTTCCCTCCTCTGGGCTGATGTGATGTTCTTCTTCTCTCTGAAGCTCCATCTCCCCTGTGGCTGAATGTTTTGTCTCTTGTTGTGGATCAGAACCAGTGTGTTGGGGTTCTGGGCAGCACCATCCTGCGCTGTGACAAACTGGACTGGGACGAGACCAGAAACCTGCTCATGTGCTTCCTGCATGTCCTGAAAAGCATGTCAGAAGGTAGGAGGGAGACGTTGCCTGTGGCTGGATGAGGATGATGATGATGATGTTGAAGAATAACCATGTGATCTCCTGCAGAGGCGCTCTTCGCCTACTGGAACAGAGCTGCTCCTGCGGACCTCATGGACTTCTTCACACTCATAGAGTAAGTACTGAAGACCCGGTTCTGGTTCCTGGAGCCAGACTGGGACCTGGTTCTGGTTCTGTGTATTTTCTGTACCTGGTGGTGTAAACTTGTGGGAAAGTGTTCTGATGACCCGTCTGGTCCTTCCTGCAGAGTCTGCCTCCATCAGTTCAGATACATGGGGAAGAGGTTCATTGCCAGGTAGGCGGAGTCTGTGTCTGTCCTGCCGTCTGATTGGTCCACAGCTCCTTGTTGTTGCTGATGTGTGGAACAATGTTTCCTGCTGCCTGGATGTTTAACCTTCAGCTGTGCTTTGTGTCTCACCTGTAACACTGCTGGCAAGTTGTTGTGTGACTAACGCTGCAGACCTCCTCCTGGGTAAGAACCTCCTCCTTCACTCAGACAACCATTACTTCTCCTGTCCTGCCGGTTCCGTCTGCTGCAGTGTCGCCTCCGTCTCTGATCTCGGTGGCCGGACCCTGACGTGTTCCCCTGTCTCTGTAGGAACCAGGAGTGTGTTGGACCTGCAGCCGCAGACAGGAAGTCTCTGACTCTTCCTGTGTCTCGTAACAGGACGGGAATCCTGAACGCTCGCCTGCAGCAGCTCGGACCTCCGGAGAACGCTCACACCTTCAGCAACAGTCAGTCTGCCTTCACTCACCGGCTGTCAGGTCCTGCTGGACCCGAGGTCCCGCGGGTCCAGCAGGACCTGACAGCCCTGACAGCTTAATTCTGCTCAAAACGAGGAGAACCTCGCCTGTAGAACCTCCTGCAGGAGAACCTCGCCTGTAGAACGTCCTGCAGGAGAACCTCGCCTGTAGAACGTCCTGCAGGAGAACCTCGCCTGTAGAACCTCCTGCAGGAGAACCTCGCCTGTAGAACGTCCTGCAGGAGAACCTCGCCTGTAGAACGTCCTGCAGGAGAACCTCGCCTGTAGAACCTCCTGCAGGAGAACCTCGCCTGTAGAACGTCCTGCAGGAGAACCTCGCCTGTAGAACCTCCTGCAGGAGAACCTCGCCTGTAGAACCTCCTGCAGGAGAACCTCGCCTGTAGAACGTCCAGCAGGAGAACCTCGCCTGTAGAACCTCCTGCAGGAGAACCTCGCCTGTAGAACCTCCTGCAGGAGAACCTCGCCTGTAGAAAATTGTTGACAGAAAGTAGAGACCTGGGACCTATTTTATTTTATCTAATTTAACTTATTATTTTTTTTATATAATTTATTTTTATTTAATTTATTTTATTTTATATTATTATTATTATTTATTGTATTTTATATTATTTTTATTTATTTTTTATATGATTTTATATATATATATATATATATATATATATATATATATATATATATATATATATATATATATATATATTTTTTTTTTTTTTTTTTTTTTTTTTTTTTTTTAATGTATTTTCATTTTATTTTTCATGTTTTATTTTATTTCAGTATGACTTTATGTTTTAGTTTGTTTTTGTCTGGAAAGAAAGGAAACGTTTATTATCCTTCACACGAGCGTGTTGGAGATAAACGTGGCCACCTTTGCCACCAGATAGCAGGTGGAAGGAAGGTGATAAGCACTAATAAAGACATTTAATGATCATTAGAGGTTATTGATAAGGATGGGCGTGGCGGTAAAGCCACAGCAGATCAGTGTTCTGTTATCGAGCTTCTGACTTTAACCATCTCTAACGCCGTTGTGCACGTCTACTGGCAGCGTTCTCGCACGCCGAGGCCGACGTGCACAGCCAGTGTCTGCTGGAGGCCAACGTGTCCACGGAGGTCTGCCTGACGGTGCTGGACACGCTCAGCATCTTCATCATGGGCTTCAAGGTACGAACAGGTAAACCTGCAGCGTGCACGACACCTGCTCCCTCCAACCTGCCTCTGCTGTCCTCCAGACCCAGCTGACCTCCGACCTGGGCCACAATCCCCTGATGAAGAAGGTTTTCCAGGTGCACCTGTGCTTCCTGCAGATCCCCCAGTCAGAAGCTGCCCTGAAGCAGGTCTTCACCTCCCTCAGGACCTTCATCTACAAGGTGAAACTCTGTTCCCTCTACGGTGGTGATGGGAGTAGGAGGGTCTGATCAGGCTGTGCTTCTTACAGTTCCCGCGTGCCTTCTACGACGGCCGGGCCGACATGTGCGCGTCTCTCTGCTATGAAATCCTGAAATGCTGCAACTCCAAGCTGAGCTCCATCCGCAGCGACGCCGCCCACCTTCTCTACTTCCTCATGAAGAACAACTTCGACTACACGGGTCGCAAGTCGTTCGTTCGAACGCACCTGCAGGTCCGTGCATGTCCCAGACGCTGTTCCCGCTTGTTTCTGGACGCCAACGCTCCAGCGTGTCTGTCGGTCTCCGTCCCTGCAGGTGGTCATCGCTGTCAGCCAGCTGATCGCGGACGTGATCGGCATCGGAGGAACCCGCTTCCAGCAGTCTCTCTCCATCATCAACAACTGTGCAAACAGTGACAAGAACATCAAGGTGAGGATGCTTCTGGAACACCACACACAATCAGCATCCAGGACAGCCAGGGTCCACAACATCCAGGGTCTGGGATATCCAGGGTCCAGGACATCCAGGATATCTAGGGTCCAGGATATCCAGGGTCCAGGACAGTCAGCAGTCCTGGATCCTTCTGCAGGTCTGAGATTCTGATTCGCCTTTCATCCCGTTCGATGGAGGATTATCAACATAAAGCTTTCACATTATTTACCCTTTCTTACAGACCTTGGTTAGCATTTAGTGTTCAGCATTTAGTGTTTAGTATTTAATGTTGAGCATTTACTGTATAGCATTTAGTGTTTAAAATTTAGCATTTAGCGTTTAATGTTTAGCATTTAGCGTTTGGTGTTTAGCATTTAGTGTGTAGAATCTAATATTTAGCATTTAGCGTTTGGTGTTTAGCATTTAGTGTGTAGAATCTAATATTTAGCATTTAGCATTTAATGTTTAGCATTTAGCGTTTAGCATTTAATGTTTAGCATTTAGTGTTTAGCATCTAATATTTAGCATTTCCATTTAATGTTTAGCATTTAATGTTGAGCATTTAGCGTTTAGCATTTAGTATTTAGCATCTCATATTTAGCATTTAGCATTTAGCATTTAATGTTTAGCATTTAGTGTTTAGCTTTTAGGGTTTAGCATTTAATGTTTAGCTTTTAGAGTTTAGGATTTAGTGTTTAGCATCTAATGTTTAGCATTTAGCGTTTAACATTTATTTAGCATTTAATTTTTAGCATTTAGTGTTTAGCATTTAGCATTTAATGTTTAGCATTTAGCATTTAATGTTTAGCATTTAGCGTTTAATGTTTAGCATTTAACATTCGGCAATTAATGTTTACCATTTAGTGTTTGGCATTTAATCTTTTAGCATTCAGCGTTTAATGTTTAGCATTTAGCGTTTAATGTTTAGCATTTAACATTCGGCAATTAATGTTTACCATTTAGTGTTTGGCATTTAATCTTTTAGCATTCAGCGTTTAATGTTTAGCATATAGCGTTTGGCATTTAATGTTTAGCATTTAGCGTTTAATGTTTAGCATTTAACATTCGGCAATTAATGTTTACCATTTAGTGTTTGGCATTTAATCTTTTAGCATTCAGCGTTTAATGTTTAGCATATAGCGTTTGGCATTTAATGTTTAGCATTTAGCGTTTAATGTTTAGCATTTAGCGTTTGGCATTGAATCTTTAGCATTTAGCGTTTAATGTTTAGCATATAGCTTTTGGCATTTAATGTTTAGCATTTAGCATTTAGCGTTTAATGTTTAGCATTTAGTGTTTAGCATCTAATATTTAGCATTTCCATTTAATGTTTAGCATTTAGCATTTAGCATTTAATGTTTAGCATTTAGTGTTTGGCATTTAATCTTTTAGCATTTAGCGTTTAATGTTTAGCATATAGCGTTTGGCATTTAATGTTTAGCATTTAGCATTTAGCGTTTAATGTTTAGCATTTAGCGTTTGACATTCAATGTTTAGCATTTAGCGTTTAATGTTTAGCATATAGCTTTTGACATTTTATGTTTAGCATTTAGCATTTAGCGTTTAATATTTAGCATTTGGCATTTAATGTTTAGCATTTAGCGTTTAGCATTTAGTGTTTACCATTTAGCGTTTAGCATCAATTGGAAATGTTTTATGAATCATATCTGATTTAGTCTCAGACATTTTGTATAAATTTATTCACACTTTGCTCAAAACCCCATTGAACGCAATCTGATACTCCCCCCCCTCCAAAAATTATTAAAGTAATTATTGTTTACAATCTTAAATAATAAATAAATCCAAATAAATGAATAACTGAAGTAAATTAAATGATTTAAAAATAAAAAAATACTAGAATTGGTTTGTTGCAAATTTGCATCAAGCAGTTGATCAAACAATGAAATGATTCCTAAGAACTCTAAAAATATCATTTTGTTTCTGCAGAAAAGATTACAGATTATTTTCTGTGCATGTAATAAACATGACGAGTTTAGGCGTATCTTTCTGCTCGTTTCTGGTTTTCCTCACCTAAAACTCACCTGACATGTTTCCAGCATACGGCATTCCCTTCAGACTTGAAGGACCTCACCAAGCGGATCCGGACCGTGCTCATGGCCACGGAGCAGATGAAGGAGCACGAGAATGACCCGGAGATGCTGGTGGACCTCCAGTACAGCTTGGCCAAGTCCTACACCAGCACCCCGGAGCTCAGGAAGACCTGGCTGGACAGCATGGCTCGCATCCACAACAAGAACGGAGACCTTTCTGAGGTCAGTAAACCTGCACCCTAAGGCTCGGCAGCGTCTTTCTTCTTAAACTGCTGCACAGGAAAAGCTGCAGTCTGTGAAGTCTGAGCAGTTTCTATTTCCAGCTCGTCATCTTGCAGAAGGCGTCCCGCAGGATTACACGTCTACTCCCTTTTCTCTGTTTACATTAATCATGTGGAAAACCTGGAGTGGATCCGTCTCTACGCTGACGACACAAAGCTTTACTCCACAGATGTAGTTGGTCCACATTTTTAATTCAGTTTCAACAAATGTAGTCTCCAGTGATCCCTTAAAACCCCCATCGGACCCCCCCCAGGTCCACCTCCTCACCCATCAAACCCCCCCCCCCCCCCGCCCCCCTCCCCCCCAAGTCCACCTTCTCACCCATCGGACCCCCCCCAGGTCCACGTCCTCCCCCATCTGACCCCCCCAGGTCCACGTCCTCCCCCATCTGACCCCCCCAGGTCCACCTCCTCTCGCATCTGACCCCCCCAGGTCCACGTCCTTCCCCATCTGACCCCCCCAGGTCCACCTCCTCTCGCATCGGACCCCCCCAGGTCCACTCCCCCCTCCCTAAAAGACCCCCTAAGTCCACGTCCTCCCCCACCAGGACCAGCAGTGTGGAACTGTGATGGTCATGTGACCCTCCAGCTGGTCATGTGACCCTCCAGCTGGTCTACGGAGGTTTTCCAGCGTTTCTATCCGTCCAGGAGGTCTACAATCCAGCCTCTAGATGTTCTGCAGGGATCAGCCACTCTGACCTCTTGGTCCAGGGTCCTGCAGGTTTTAGATGTTTCCCTGCTGCATCACACCTGATCCAGATGAAAAGGTTCTCTAGCAGCTTGTTGTCCAGTTCTGCAGCAGCCTCTGAATGACCCATTCATCTGAGTCAGGTGTGTGGCAGCAGGGAAACATGGAAAACCTCACCATCGTGGCTGCCATCCTGCTGGTTGCTATAGTTACTGTCAACGTCCTGGTTGGGCAGAAATCTAAGTGTCTTGGTGAGGTCTAGAAAACTGTCGGGACTAAAATGCTTTTCACAGCACATCACCCTTAAAGCTGTCATCCTGCTGGTTGCCATGGTTACACGTAAATGCCAGTTGTACAGCATTGCAAAGTGGGTCCCCTCCTTTCTCCTCCCAGTGAACAACCAATCAGCATTTAGTATGCAAATGAGTTGACAAGCAGCCTGATTGGTGGGTGTCAGGTTTCTCCCCCTCGCTGGCTAAGCTGATATATATATATATATATATATATATATATATATATATATATATATATATATATATATATATATATATATACATATATATATATATATATATATATATATATATATATACATATATATATATATATATATATATATATATATATATATATATATACATATATATATATATATATATATATATATATATATATATATATATATATATATGTGTGTGTGTGTGTGTGTGTGTGTGGGCTGTTAGCACTGTGGCCTCACCGCAAGAAGGTCACTGGTTCGATCCTTGGCTGGGGCGGGTTTTGGTCAGTGCCCTTTCTGTGTGGAGTTTGCATGTTCTCCCTGTGTATGCGTGGGTTCTCTCCGGCTTGACATGATGTTAGGTTAATTGGTCACTCTACATTGCCCCTAGGAGTGAGTGTGAGTGGTTGTTCGTCTCTCTGTGTGGTCCTGCGATGGACTGGCGAGCTGTCCAGGGTGTACCCTGCCTGTCGCCCAAAGCCGGCTGGGATAGGCTCCAGCTTCCCCGCGACCCTGAATTGGAATAAGCGGTTCAGAAAATGAATGAATATATGTGTGTGTGTGTGTATATACATATGTATGTAGGTAGGTGGGTATGTATGTGCATATACATGTATGCATTGATCTCTTTCTCTTGTTTTCTCTGTTCTCTTTTCTGTTCTGTTTCTGTCCCGGTCCAGCAGCATAAACTCTGTAATACCAACAATTATCCAAAACAAATAGGAAGATAAAATAAAAACCCAGAAATACAAGGGGATCATGATATCTATAAAAGTTCCCCTTAGTAAAATAAATTTGTTCAGCAGAACATCAGGCTGCTGCTTAAATGCTGGACAAGACTATTAAAAAAAAGACAAACATTGAAAGAATTTCTCTGTTATGGTTGTTTGTTCTTGATTTTTATGTAAATGTGAGCTTGTTTTCTGATGTTCTGTCCTGCTTTTGTTGTTTGTGGTCAGCTGAACTATTCCAGCTTAGTTTAACATTTAGTGTCCGAGCCATATGGAGGCAGGAGCCTATTGTTGTTGAAATGTTTATTATTATTATTATGATTCTCATTGTGAATTAAGAAGTCTGTGTTGGATGGTGATGTAGCAGCTCATGAAGACTGTGCTCGTCTTCCTCACCAACAGGCTGCCATGTGTTACGTCCATGTTGCTGCTCTGGTGGCCGAGTACCTGTGGAGAAAAGGTGGGTGTTCGAGCTGCTTATCTCACTTTCACAGCCAAATGAACAACATTCAGTTTATGATCCTGATTTACAGAAGCCATAAAATGAGTCACAGCTAAATGTTCCCACAGAAACAGATGATCCTGAGATGATTGGCTGATAAAACCAGCCTGTATTAAAGCTATGATTGTTTACTAATGGCATGAAGACTAAAGACTTTAAAGAGAAGATAAACTAGATAAGAGCTGATGATGATCCTGAACTCGTCTTGTCCTCGCTGACAGGATCACGAGTTCAGGTCCAAGGGTCGTCTGTGTTTAAAAACTCCCAACACGCGTTCCCTGGATAAGATCCTTTCCCGTTTGCCTTTTCCGTATCAAGCCAGATACTCCGCAGCAGTTTAGAGGGATCAGTTGTATAACGTGACAGGATTTTATGACCACGCAGCACCGAGGCTTTCGTCTGTTTTTATTCTAGATGTGTTCGCAGCATCTGGCAGAGAGGTGACTCCAGGTTACTCTAACAAAACAAAACAAGCAGTAAACATTCATTAATGTCAAAGTTAAAAGAGTTTCTTCTGTAAGCTCAACTCGGTCTGCAGCATCGACACAAGCAAGCAGCATCAGCTGTTATTTCACTAAATATACACAACCAGAGGGAACCCGTAACGGATTATGGAGGCATTAGAATGCCACTGATTTGTAGGAACGGCCATGATAAAGGAAATAAATCATTTCAGTGTTGGTCCAACCAAAGCCTGATTGTTTCCATGCGTCTTAAAGCCCTTACACACCGGGACCGATGTGGATAAACGGCACAAAATGGTGAATAATTCAGAGGTGAATTATTGAATTATTGACGCTTCTAACATCAAGTGTGAAGCGAAACTGTGAATAAATGTTGAAAAATGTAAAACAAACTTGGAAGATGGATTCCACATGAAGCCACGATGACACTGTGCTGGCGGAAAGAGGCGCAGAGTTTATCCTGGTCTAGAAAACAGAGGAGTTTTATTGTTTAGTCCAGGATCTGAAGCTGGATCACGACCGCTTCATTATCGCCTTTGGGATGTCCGTCGGACGGTTTGAGGAACTGCTTTAGCAACTGGTGTCTCACCTACAGATCCCAGCACGCTGATCCTACCAACCAGATCCCAACACGCTGATCCTACCAACCAGATCCCAGCACGCTGATCCTACCAACCAGATCCCAACACGCTGATCCTACCAACCAGATCCCAACACGCTGATCCTACCAACCAGATCCCAGCACGCTGATCCTACCAACCAGATCCCAACACGCTGATCCTACCAACCAGATCCCAACACGCTGATCCTACCAACCAGATCCCAACACGCTGATCCTACCAACCAGATCCCAACACGCTGATCCTACCAACCAGATCCCAGCACGCTGATCCTACCAACCAGATCCCAGCACGCTGATCCTACCAACCAGATCCCAACACGCTGATCCTACCAACCAGATCCCAACACGCTGATCCTACCAACCAGATCCCAACACGCTGATCCTACCAACCAGATCCCAACACGCTGATCCTACCAACCAGATCCCAGCACGCTGATCCTACCAACCAGATCCCAACACGCTGATCCTACCAACCAGATCCCAACACGCTGATCCTACCAACCAGATCCCAGCACGCTGATCCTACCAACCAGATCCCAACACGCTGATCCTACCAACCAGATCCCAACACGCTGATCCTACCAACCAGATCCCAACACGCTGATCCTACCAACCAGATCCCAACACGCTGATCCTACCAACCAGATCCCAACACGCTGATCCTACCAACCAGATCCCAGCACGCTGATCCTACCAACCAGATCCCAACACGCTGATCCTACCAACCAGATCCCAGCACGCTGATCCTACCAACCAGATCCCAGCACGCTGATCCTACCAACCAGATCCCAACACGCTGATCCTACCAACCAGATCCCAACACGCTGATCCTACCAACCAGATCCCAACACGCTGATCCTACCAACCAGATCCCAACACGCTGATCCTACCAACCAGATCCCAACACGCTGATCCTACCAACCAGATCCCAACACGCTGATCCTACCAACCAGATCCCAACACGCTGATCCTACCAACCAGATCCCAACACGCTGATCCTACCAACCAGATCCCAACACGCTGATCCTACCAACCAGATCCCAACACGCTGATCCTACCAACCAGATCCCAGCACGCTGATCCTACCAACCAGATCCCAGCACGCTGATCCTACCAACCAGATCCCAACACGCTGATCCTACCAACCAGATCCCAACACGCTGATCCTACCAACCAGATCCCAACACGCTGATCCTACCAACCAGATCCCAACACGCTGATCCTACCAACCAGATCCCAACACGCTGATCCTACCAACCAGATCCCAGCACGCTGATCCTACCAACCAGATCCCAACACGCTGATCCTACCAACCAGATCCCAACACGCTGATCCTACCAACCAGATCCCAGCACGCTGATCCTACCAACCAGATCCCAACACGCTGATCCTACCAACCAGATCCCAACACGCTGATCCTACCAACCAGATCCCAACACGCTGATCCTACCAACCAGATCCCAACACGCTGATCCTACCAACCAGATCCCAGCACGCTGATCCTACCAACCAGATCCCAACACGCTGATCCTACCAACCAGATCCCAACACGCTGATCCTACCAACCAGATCCCAACACGCTGATCCTACCAACCAGATCCCAACACGCTGATCCTACCAACCAGATCCCAACACGCTGATCCTACCAACCAGATCCCAGCACGCTGATCCTACCAACCAGATCCCAACACGCTGATCCTACCAACCAGATCCCAACACGCTGATCCTACCAACCAGATCCCAACACGCTGATCCTACCAACCAGATCCCAGCACGCTGATCCTACCAACCAGATCCCAACACGCTGATCCTACCAACCAGATCCCAACACGCTGATCCTACCAACCAGATCCCAGCACGCTGATCCTACCAACCAGATCCCAACACGCTGATCCTACCAACCAGATCCCAACACGCTGATCCTACCAATCAGATCCCAACACGCTGATCCTACCAACCAGATCCCAACACGCTGATCCTACCAACCAGATCCCAGCACGCTGATCCTACCAACCAGATCCCAACACGCTGATCCTACCAACCAGATCCCAGCACGCTGATCCTACCAACCAGATCCCAGCACGCTGATCCTACCAACCAGATCCCAACACGCTGATCCTACCAACCAGATCCCAGCACGCTGATCCTACCAACCAGATCCCAACACGCTGATCCTACCAACCAGATCCCAGCACGCTGATCCTACCAACCAGATCCCAACACGCTGATCCTACCAACCAGATCCCAACACGCTGATCCTACCAACCAGATCCCAGCACGCTGATCCTACCAACCAGATCCCAACACGCTGATCCTACCAACCAGATCCCAACACGCTGATCCTACCAACCAGATCCCACCAATCAGATCCCACCAACCAGAATCCACCAACCAGATCCCACCATGCTGATCTAAGCAACCAGATTCCACCAACCATATCCCATCATGCTGATCCAGAGAGACCAGATCCCCCCATGCTGATCCCACCAACCAGATCCCACCATGCAGAATCCAACTACCAGATCCCACCATGCTGATAAATTAAATTTGATGAAAATAATCCAACCTGGCAACACAGGTGGACAACAGATCATTAAAACAGCAGTGAATTCATCATCCAATCACATCACCTGGGTAATTCTCTGAGCTGGCGACTGATTGGCTGTTGCAGATTGTGTGCAAGCTTATAACTGGTTTGCTTAGTGGTGAAATGTGATTCAGCTGTGATACAGTAAGAGTTAAAAACAAACCCTCCATCAAACGTAAACATCATTTTCCAGCAGCGTGAAAATCAGCAGTTTGTTGTATGAAAAAGTCTGCTTTGACTTTCTTGTGTTTCTTTATGCCAGGTATGTCCAGGCAGGGCTGCTCGGCCTTCCGCGTCATCACTCCAAACATTGACGAGGAGGCGGCCATGATGGAGGATGTAGGGATGCAGGACGTCCACTTCAGCGAGGTCAGACATTTAGCTCCTCTCAGATCCTAGAGCACGTCTGGCTCATTTACTGACAGCTCTTATCACCCTAAGATTGCTGATTGGTTTGCAGATGGTACATTAAATTTGTTGACCCCGAGATTTCTGAGCAGCTACCGGGAGGAGGGGGTCAGCGAGGATGTTGACATAAAAACCTGAAACCAGACAAGACGGAGCTTTTATGAGTCGGTCAACATGTCTGTTGGCCATTAAACATGTTTTATTCTCCGTCTTTACGAGCTGAAATCAGAGCAATCCGTCCATAAAAAGGACGGAGACGATGTCTCGTCCTCGCCGTCTTTGCAGGGACACGGTGCTCCGTCAGTCCGGCTTCTGTTTGCAGTGTTAAACGTGTGCAGCTGCTCGCAGCACGCTGCTTTATTGGCATGTGTTTGTGTTCAGGAGGTGCTGATGGAGCTGCTGGAGGAGTGTGCTGACGGCCTGTGGAAGGCGGAGCGCTACGAACTTATCGCTGATGTCTACAAGCTCGTCATTCCCATCTACGAGCAGCGCAGGGACTTCGAGGTAATCCTGCTTCACGTTCATCCTGGCGCTGTGGAAACAGGAAGTTAAAGCAGAACAAATAAAAATCCTCAGTTTTCTGCGTCTTTAGTTTCGTTTGTATTTCTCACATTCTACAGCTAATGGGGATCACTAATAAACTAAACTAAACTAAACTAAACTAAGCAAAATAAACTAAACCAAATTAAACTAAACAAACTAGACAAACTAAACTAAACTAAGCTAAACTAAAATAAACTAAACTAAACCAAATTAAACTAAACTAAACTAAACCAAATTAAACTAAACAAACTAAACTGAACTAAACTAAACAACACAAACTAAACTGAACTAAACTAAACCAAATTAAACTAAACAAAACAAAATAAACTAAACTAAACTAAATTAAACCAAATTAAACTAAACTAAACAAACTAAACTAAACTAAGCTAAACAAACTAAACTAAACTAAACCAAATTAAACTAAACAAACTAAACTGAACTAAACTAAACAACACAAACTAAACTGAACTAAACTAAACTAAACCAAATTAAACTAAACTAAATTAAACTAAACTAAACCAAACTAAACCAAATTAAACTAAACTAAACTAAACCAAATTAAATTAAATTAAACTAAACTAAACTAAATTAAACTAAACTAAACTGAACGAAACTAAACCAAATTAAACTAAACTAAACTAAACAAGCTAAACTGACCTAAACTAAACTAAACTAAACCAAATTAAACTAAACAAACTAAACTAAACTGAACTAAACTAAACAAACTAAACTGAACTGAACTAAACTAAACCAAACTAAACTATACTAAACAAACTGAACTGAACTAAACTAAACCAAACTAAACTAAACAAACTAAACTATACTAAACAAACTGAACTGAACTAAACTAAACCAAACTAAACTAAACTGAACTGAACTAAACAAACTAAACTAAACTGAACTGAACTAAACTAAACCAAACTAAACTAAACTATACTAAACAAACTGAACTGAACTAAACTAAACCAAACTAAACTAAACAAACTAAACTATACTAAACAAACTGAACTAAACTAAACTAAACAAACTAAACTAAACTATACTAAACAAACTGAACTGAACTAAACTAAACCAAACTAAACTAAACTAGACTAAACAAACTAAACTAAACTAAACTAAACTGAACTAAACCAAAACAAACTAAACAAAACAAACTAAACTAAACTAAACTAAACTAAACACGTTTTAATTTTCACTCGATCCCTTTGGTCATCAGAGCAGCCGGATTGTCCAGGTCCTGAGGACCCCCCCGCCCCGCTCGGCGTGTCTCAGTCCAGGTCCTGAGGACCCCCCCGCCCCGCTCGGCGTGTCTCAGTCCAGGTCCTGAGGACCCCCCCGCCCCGCTCGGCGTGTCTCAGTCCTGGTCCTGAGGACCCCCCCGCCCCGCTCGGCGTGTCTCAGTCCAGGTCCTGAGGACCCCCCCGCCCCGCTCGGCGTGTCTCAGTCCAGGTCCTGAGGACCCCCCCGCCCCGCTCGGCGTGTCTCAGTCCAGGTCCTGAGGACCCCCCCGCCCCGCTCGGCGTGTCTCAGTCCTGGTCCTGAGGACCCCCCCGCCCCGCTCGGCGTGTCTCAGTCCTGGTCCTGAGGACCCCCCCGCCCCGCTCGGCGTGTGTAAAAGGAGCGTTCCTGCAACACGTGGACGTTCCTGCACGGAGCGACGTGGATGCAGGAGGTACGGCGTGGCTGAGATGGAGGAAAACCAGAGGTGTTTACACAGACAGGAGCGTTTGTGGCGAGTTTTCCATGACAGCAGGAGAGGCAGCTGGAGACGGCAGGAAACTGTAGAAACGTCTGTAAAAGCACCAAGGAGACGCACGCCGTCCCGGTGTCATGGTAACGGCGAGCGGGAAGCAGATACGGCGGCTCAAACCATCCGTAGAGGAGAAACACGGTGAGTGGAGATGAAGCCATACGGAACATCTGGGACGGCTTCCTGCTGTTCTTCATCGCGATATTCCCGAGCGTTTGCCCGTTTAGTGACCATGTCAGCCATGACAGCTGCAGGCATTCCTGCTGCTGTTCCTGAACGTTTCACCACTTCCGCCTGTTTCTGTGAGCTTCGCCTTCTGGCTGCTTCCTGAACCTTTGTTCCCGTGTCTTCTCTCAACGGATCAGAAACTGACACATCTGTACGACACGCTCCACCGAGCCTACACTAAAGTGATGGAGGTGATGCACAGCGGCAAGAGGCTGCTGGGGACCTTCTTCAGAGTGGCCTTCTTCGGACAGGTGAGCCTTCAGAACACGTTTCCCACATGACCAAGATGTCGCTGTGTGCAGAGAAACCTCTCAATGTGTCTGTTCCTTTGCTTCCCGACTGGAGGCTGCGGTAAGTCTTCCAGCTGTTCCAGCTGAGTCTTCTCCGCCTTCAGTTTTAGAGGCATGCAGATGAAACTTGATGTGCACGTCACCAGCCAACGTGGAGTGTGTACTTTTTGGAGTAGTTTTGTGTTTGTTGGAAACACACAGATTGTACTTGTGTTGTCCTGTGATGCATTCTGGGTAATCTCCATGAACATTTCAGTCAAATTTGTTTTGTTTTTTTTTGTCTGTGCAACTTTTTACGTTATGTATGAGAATCATCATCCGCTCATTCAGGGCTGCACAATATGTCCATCTATAAACGTGCATTACGGCGCCGTCGGAACATCTGTTCTTGTTCTGCAGCCCATCTGAGACCAGAGCCATGGACTGAAATAGTTGTTTATAAACATGGAGCTGCATGGTGATATTTGACATCATTTGTAATATTCTGCAGCCCTGCTGTGCAGCAGCCGGTCGATGCTTCATTTGCAGCTGAACTTGTGCTTCCAACAGATCCGTTGTGATGTTTTAGGGAGGTTTGTTGGCAGAACTCAGTGGACTGTTGTTCCTGCAGGGCTTCTTCGAGGATGAGGATGGGAAGGAATACATCTACAAGGAGCCAAAGTTCACTCCACTGTCTGAAATCTCGCAGCGCCTTCTGAAGCTCTACTCTGACAAGTTCGGACAGGAAAACGTAAAGATCATCCAGGACTCCGGGAAGGTGGGAGTCTGCATGGATGCTTTTATGACACGGGTTTTTTCTAACTTCCACGTTGTTTTTAGTCTCGCAGCAGTTTTAAGCATATTTCCTGATCCACAGGTAAACCCCAAAGACCTGGACTCCAAGTACGCCTACATCCAGGTGACTCATGTTACGCCCCACCTGGACGACAAGGAGCTGGAGGACAGGAAGACCGACTTCGAGAAGAGCCACAACATCCGCCGCTTTGTCTTTGAGACGCCATTCACAGTTTCTGGCAAGAAGCAGGGAGGAGTGGAGGAGCAGTGTAAACGGCGGACTGTTCTGACGAGTAAGTCCTCAAGAAAGCAGCAGTCTGGATTACTTTACTCAGTCCAGAATTACATTACTAAATAAATGTTCCCTTGCCCGGACGCGGGTTACCGGGACCCCCCTCTGGAGCCAGGCCTGGAGGCGGGGTACGAGAGCGAGCGTCTGGTGGCCGGGCCTTCGCCCATGGGGCCCGGTCGGGCTCAGCCCGAAAGGGTTACATGGGCCCCACCTCCCGTGGGCTCACCATCTGCGGGAGGAGCCGTAGGGGTCGGGTGCAGTGTGAGCTGGGCGGCAGCAAGAGGCGGGGACCCTGGCGGTCCGATCCCCGGCTGCAGAAGCTGGCTCTAGGGACGTGGAACGTCACCTCTCTGGTGGGGAAGGAGCCTGAGCTTGTGCGCGAGGTTGAGCGGTTCCGACTAGATATAGTTGGACTCACCTCCACGCATGGCTTGGGCTCTGGAACCAGTACCCTCGAGAGGGGCTGGACCTTCTTCCACTCTGGAGTTGCTCATGGTGAGAGGCGCCGAGCAGGTGTGGGCATTCTCATCAGCCCCCAGCTTGGTGCCTGCACGTTGGGGTTTACCCCGGTGGATGAAAGGGTAGTTTCCCTCCGCCTCCGGGTGGGGGGACGGGTCCTGACTGTTGTCTGTGCTTATGCACCGAACAGCAGTTCAGAGTACCCACCCTTTCTGGAGTCCTTGGAGGGAGTGCTGGAGGGTGCTCCTTCTGGGGACTCCATTGTTCTGCTGGGGGACTTCAATGCTCATGTGGGCAATGACAGTGAGACCTGGAGGGGAGTGATTGGGAGGCATGGTCCCCCCCTCTGAACCCAAATGGTGTTTTGTTATTGGACTTCTGTGCTCGTCATGGATTGTCCATAACGAACACCATGTTCCAACATAAGAGTGTCCATATGTACACCTGGCATCAGGATTCCCTGGGCCGCAGTTCAATGATCGACTTTGTAGTCGTATCGTCGGACCTGCGGCCACATGCCTTGGACACTCGGGTGAAGAGGGGGACGGAGCTTCAACTGATCACCACTTGGATGCTGTGGGGCTGTCCTGGCTGACACGTCTCTGCAGCATCGCGTGGACATCGGGGACAGTACCGCTGGATTGGCAGACTGGGGTGGTGGTCCCCCTTTTTAAGAAGGAGGACCGGAGGGTGTGTTCCAATTACAGGGGAATCACAGTCCTCAGCCTCCCTGGTAAGGTCTATTCAGGGGTCCTGGAGAGGAGGGTCCGCCGGATAGTCGAATCTCAGATTGAGGAGGAGCAGTGTGGTTTTCGTCCTGGTCGTGGAACAGTGGACCAGCTCTATACCCTCTTTGGGGTCCTGGAGGGGGCATGGGAGTTTGCCCAACCAGTCTACATGTGCTTTGTGGACCTGGAGAAGGCATTCGACCGTGTCCCCCGGGGGCTCCCGGGGGGGGGGGGGGGGGGGTACTCCAGGAGTATGGGGTACCGGACCCCCTTGTACGGGCTGTCCGGTCCCTGAGCTTGGTCAGAGCTTGGTCCACATTGCCGGTAGTAAGTCGGATTCGTTTCCGGTGAGGGTTGGACTCCACCAAGGCTGCCCTTTATCACCGATTCTGTTCATAACTTATATGGACAGAATTTCTAGGTGCAGCCGAGGTGTTGAGGGGATCCGGCTTGGTGGTCTCAGGATTGGGTCTCTGCTTTTTGCAGATGACGTGGTCCTGTTGGTTTCATCTGGTCGTGATTCCCAGCTCTCGCTTGAGCGATTCGCAGATCAGATCAGAGTAGAGCCGCTGCTCCTCCGCATCGAGAGGAACCAGTTGAGGTGGCTCGGGCATCTGGTCAGGATGCCTCCTGGACCTCCCTGGTGAGGTGTTCCAGGCACGTCCCTCTGGGAGGAGACCCCGGGGAAGACCCAGGACACGCTGGAGGGATTATATCTCTCGGCTGGCCTGGGAACGCCTCGGGATCCCCCCGCAGAGTTGGCAAATGTGGCTGGGGAGAGGGAAGTCTGGGCTTCCCTGCTTAGGCTGCTGCCCCCGCGACCCGACCCCGGATAAGCAGCAACAGAAGATGGATGGATGGATGGAATTACTTTACTCAGTCGGGATTACTTTACTGGTTCCTGGGATTACTTGCATGTGATCCAGCGGAGCTGATGAGGAATCTCTCCGTGTATTTCCTCGTTGTCATCATGGCTTGTATGTAAACTGTGTTCCATGTTGACTCATGTTGTTTATCAGCAACAAACGGAACTTCCTGCTTGTTTGTTACTGCTGACTTCTGACCTCCGTGCCAGTGACTGTAAATGTAATCAGGCTTTGCTTTATTACTCCAAGGTTCAGGTGTTATCTCACCTTGCTGTACCAGAGGAGCTCAGCTGTTTACATCCACCATTAACACATGATAGGAATGTTTCCATGAGGACTCACCTCCATGTAAAACATGTCTAAATGTCTTGTTGAACTGTTGACCATCTCTCAGGAAGTACGTCTCCACTCCTTCACTCTGTCCACCAGCCACCCACTGCTTCCCGTATGTAAAGAAGCGTATCGCCGTCATGTACCAACACCAGACCGACCTGAGCCCCATCGAGGTCGCCATCGACGAGATGAGCGCCAAGGTGTCGGAGCTGCGACTCCTGTGCTCGGCCTCGGAGGTGGACATGATCCGCCTGCAGCTCAAACTGCAGGGCAGCATCAGCGTCCAGGTAGCGTAGCAACCAGCGTCAGGCTTTTCCTTCCCGAGGAAGCTTCTGGAAATGGTTCCATTGTGTTTCAGGTGAACGCCGGTCCACTCGCCTACGCCAGAGCCTTCCTGGACAACAGCAGTGCCAAGAAATATCCAGACAACAAGGTCAAGCAGCTAAAAGAGGTGTTCAGGTAGAGATTACTGCTTGGAAACATTCAGAAATCCTGCTTTCACTGGAAACTCGTTTCAGAAGAATTAACTGCTGAGACGTGTGTTTGCAGGAACATCAGTCTCATAACCGCAGCAGGTGTGTGTAGAAAACAATCTGGCAGTCATTTTGGATGATTGCAGATATTTCTAATAACTTCACCAACTTTTTACTCAGATATTTACTGTAATTATCTCACCGGCGTGTGTTTTACTCTACAGCGGAATAATCACATGCAACATAGCCGCTAAGCTAACTAGGCTAACGGTAAGGTTTGTGTGTTCAGACCGTAGATCACAGGTGTCAGACTCCAGTCCTCGAGAGCCGGTTTCCTGCAGGTTTTTGTTGTCTACATGCTCCAACACACCTGACTGAAATAAATATACAGGTTGACAGGAAGCTGCTGGATCCTTGAATCGGATGTGTTGGAGCAGGGAAACAAACAAAAACCAGCAGGATACCGGCCCTCCAGGACCGGAGTTTGACACCCCTGCCATAGGCTGTGTCTCATTCAGCGCACTAACACTACCTGGCGCACTATGTTTCAGTGCGTTTACACTGACTTTTGTGCCAAAAACTCGTTGCACTGAAAGTACCCGGATGCTGCCCTAAACCCGCTCATAAATGCAGTGTGGAACGATGGACACTTCTCGCACTAAATCGACGCCATTTTGCTGACGTAGCAGAAGAGGATGGACTTTCCATCAGTTTACCAGGTAAATAATGGCGGAGTTTAACGCCGGTCCAGACGGGGATTCATTTGTATAAATGTAAGTATTAAATTATTCCGTTATGATTGTGATGTATACTGCAACCTGCTAATCTATCCCTGACGACAGTTATGGATCTGACCATTTGTCAGACTCGGTAGTTAGCACCGTAGGTTAGCACACTGTTAGCAGTTTTTATCCGCTGTAGTGGACGTATACAGGTTATATGTGGTATAAATGATGAATGTTATAGGTTCTGTATGTTCATTCATCCTTGTTGAACGTCCAGATGAAGCATTGTGGTGTTTATAACGTAAACTATTAATACCGATATAGCGCCAGTTTTTAGAGCGCGGTCCGTTACTATGGTTACCACTGATGCCATAAATCTGCATCGTATCGTCAGATCTGAACTGCTGAGACTGAACGAGAAAATATAGATATAAAATAAACATAGTAGTGAATTTAGTTGGTTTGATTATTAGAGTGCAAAGTGTGTAACTTTCTTCTGCATGGCTCCACCTCGTCTGTCCCTGATTGAAAATCCATCGAGTGTGTGTGTGTGTTTAGTTTACGTTGTAGTTGGTGTCATGTAATATTTACTGAATGTTTCGTGTGTTTTGTGTGTGGTAATAAATTAATTATTACAAAATATATAATTATATTAGAAAAATGTAAAGAGAAGTTCATTGTAGATCTTCATCATATAGAGACACACAATTTGTTTCCCATTCGCCAAATTATTTATTGTTTAGATATAAATGCAGTCATGATCTGGGGAGAAACACATCATTACCATCCTCTGCCTCTCATCAGCCTCACAGACGGTTCCTGGAGACGCTGCTGGTTCTCCTGCTGGTTGTTCCCCAGCAGACAGACCTCCACCTGGTCTCTAGGATCCTGAAAGACGGACCTCCACCTGGTCTCTGGGATCCTGAAAGACGGACCTCCACCTGGTCTCTAGGATCCTGAAAGACGGACCTCCACCTGGTCTCTAGGATCCTGAAAGACGGACCTCCACCTGGTCTCTAGGATCCTGAAAGACGGACCTCCACCTGGTCTCTAGGATCCTGAAAGACGGACCTCCACCTGGTCTCTAGGATCCTGAAAGACGGACCTCCACCTGGTCTCTAGGATCCTGAAAGATGGACCTCCACCTGGTCTCTAGGATCCTGAAAGATGGACCTCCACCTGGTCTCTAGGGTCCTGAAAGACGGACCTCCACCTGGTCTCTAGGATCCTGAAAGACGGACCTCCACCTGGTCTCTAGGATCCTGAAAGATGGACCTCCACCTGGTCTCTAGGATCCTGAAAGACGGACCTCCACCTGGTCTCTGGGATCCTGAAAGATGGACCTCCACCTGGTCTCTAGGATCCTGAAAGATGGACCTCCACCTGGTCTCTAGGATCCTGAAAGACGGACCTCCACCTGGTCTCTGGGATCCTGAAAGACGGACCTCCACCTGGTCTCTAGGATCCTGAAAGACGGACCTCCACCTGGTCTCTAGGATCCTGAAAGACGGACCTCCACCTGGTCTCTAGGATCCTGAAAGACGGACCTCCACCTGGTCTCTAGGATCCTGAGCGACGGACCTCCACCTGGTCTCTAGGATCCTGAAAGACGGACCTCCACCTGGTCTCTAGGATCCTGAAAGACGGACCTCCACCTGGTCTCTAGGATCCTGAAAGACGGACCTCCACCTGGTCTCTAGGATCCTGAAAGACGGACCTCCACCTGGTCTCTAGGATCCTGAAAGACGGACCTCCACCTGGTCTCTGGGATCCTGAAAGACGGACCTCCACCTGGTCTCTAGGATCCTGAGCGACGGACCTCCACCTGGTCTCTAGGATCCTGAAAGACGGACCTCCACCTGGTCTCTAGGATCCTGAAAGACGGACCTCCACCTGGTCTCTAGGATCCTGAGCGACGGACCTCCACCTGGTCTCTAGGATCCTGAAAGACGGACCTCCACCTGGTCTCTAGGATCCTGAAAGACGGACCTCCACCTGGTCTCTAGGATCCTGAAAGACGGACCTCCACCTGGTCACTAGGGTCCTGAAAGACCTCTCCACACACACCTGGCTTCTGACAGGCAGCAGGTGAAGCGAGCTTGCAGGTGGATTCAGACAGGCGGCCTGAGGAGCGTCATGAGGAAGATGGACCGCTACAAGCAGGAGGAGATTCAATAAAGGATTCAATAAAATGTTTCTACAACTTTGCTGCATCTCTGTGTCTGAGCATCTTCTTTACAGCATTACATTCCCTACATTATCATTTATAATCCTAATCCTAATCCTAATCCTAATGTGCAGAGCATCAGAGTAAACACCAGTTAAAACATGTGTTTCATGTAAAGGACATTTTTATACTGACAATATCTTTGCATATTTAAAAGCTGTTTTATTAGTGTTTTGATTTAAACTTTATGATACTAATAAGCCTGTGGGAGACATGCAGAGACACATGACAGTCTGATGTTACTTTATATAGTTAACAACTGAGATAGATCCCTCTAGTGTAGGCCATAATATATGATGATATGATACATAAAGTTATGTTTGCTGGATTTGTTCATTTATTTATTACAACTTCCTAAAAAGAATTTAGTGGGATGAACCGTCTCTGAAACGATGAGCCAATAATGAAGCGAGACTGGCAACAGGTACGCATTCTGGGCACGTATGCAGGCGGGTCATACATGTTAGAAATAAATAAATATACGTACCAACTCATGTTCAGCCAATCAGAGGAGGATCCTTCGTCACCTTTGATGCGATGGAGTTTCATGAGAAGCAAATTCATTCTCCTAATTTAGCGCTTTGTTTTACTTTTGGCGGCAGAATAATTGTGGTAAAATGCGAGTTCGTCACTACCGGTTAGTGCACTATGTCCATGTTCCATTTGGGACAGCACTAACCCACCGTAGTGAGCACTACGCACTGCATTCCAGTGCACTAATGAATTGAGACACATTGTTTATAAAAGATGGGTGGAGCCTCCGTAGCGTGGCTCGTCAGTTCCTAAAGAGCTGAATTGAAGCTCATTGGGCAGTCCCCACCGTCGCCATTTTAGTAGCATCATACGTAGCATCACACAGTCTCTCCCTGAAAATACAAAAATGGGCAAAGAGGGGGGATGTGAGGATGGAGGTGGTTGACAGACACCTGTCCAAGCTGCATGGAGCTAAGAGCTAACTGAGCGAACATGGAGGTAACGTTAGCTAACCAGCTGACAGAGGCTGTGTTAGCCGGCTACAAACTGTGATAGTGCTACATTCTGCCTTCGTGCTGCTGGATCATCTAAACAGATGATGTATTAACACATTTGTTAACTTGTATGTGTGTGAGAGGTTTTAAAGCTCATTTGACCCCCAGACTTCCTCCTAGTTGCACAGACACATGTTGCCTTTATCTGGATTTTAACTGCGTTCCACTTTTATTTCCTATCATGATTAATTCAAAGCAAAACAATAAATCTTTACATTTCTGTTTGGATTATAACATCAATTTACAAGAAGAGAAAGTTACTTCTTCTCATAACTCTTAGAATAGTGTTTTATTTCTGGAGGTAAGGGTGTCAAGATTGGGTATACAAGCATTAACCATTAGAGATCAGATTTTTAAGTTAGGATGAGTAAATGAAAAGAATGTCACGTATGTTGGGAGAACAATGAAACACCAAGTGTTGACTCGTTCATCTCTCTGCAGGCAGTTTGTGGACGCCTGCGGACATGCTCTGGGAGTTAATGAGCAGCTGATTAAGGAAGACCAGCAGGAGTATCATGATGAGATGAAAGCCAACTACAGGGACCTGACCAGGGAGTTGTCCAACATCATGCATGAACAGGTACGAAGCTGTGTCATGGTTTAGCCAGCAATGCGAAACACAAGCTAGTTTTACATGATTTTCCCTTGAAAGAACCTGGATGGCGTTAAAGATACTCAGTGATGCTTTCTGAACCACAGAGGTGGAAGGCAGAAGATCAGACGTTCGATTCCAACTGTAAAAGCAGCCAATTAGAAGAAATGTTGCTTCTCTTGATCACTTAGATAACACATTAATTGTAGCAGGGGACTTAAATGTTATTCTAGACAAATACAGTTCATTAGGAAAGTATCGAGGTTGGAAATCAGCTGAAACGGTTAAACAGTACATGAAGGATTTTGGTCTTTGCGATGCATGGTGTTCTCATCACCCAACACTAAGAGAATATACCTTCTTCTCCTCAGTTCACCACTCCTATTGTATGTATATATATATATATACATATATATATATATATATATATATATATATATATATATAATATATATATATATATATATATATATATATATATATGTATGTATGTGTATATATATACACTACTCACAAAAAGTTAGGGATATTTGGCTTTCAGGTGAAATTTATGGAAAATGCAATATGTTCATGCTACAGTGATATAATATCATAAAAGTAAGACATTTAAGTAGAAGGATGCACTACTGATTTCCTCATCTCAAAAAATTCATTCAACACAAAAGGTAACAACAATGGTAGTTACATCACAACAAAAAATTTGAACGTCTCAATATCTGGTCATGTGCCCTTGAGCATCAATTACAGCTTGACAACGACGTCTCATGCTGTTCACAAGGCAACTTATTGCCTGCTGAGGCATGGCATCCCACTCTTCTTGAAGGGCAGCCCTCAGGTCATTGAGGTTCTGGGGTGCAGGGTCTCGAGCCTCTACACGACGGCTCAGCTGATCCCACAGGTTTTCAATGGGATTCAGGTCTGGAGAGAGTGCAGGCCGTTCCATTTGAGGTACACCAGTCTCCCACAGCCGTTCCCTGATGATGCGGCCTTGATGAGCAGGAGCATTGTCGTCCATGAAGATGAAATTAGGCCTGTGCTGTTCATGTAGGGGCACAATCACTGGATTAATGATGTTATTCAGGTAGTATGGGCTTGTCACTGTACCATTCACAAAGTGTAGGGCAGTTCTGTACCAAGTGGACACCCCTGCCCACACTGTAACACCGCCACCACCAAAAGCTGGCCTGGTGACAACAGTGGCTGATGCATAGCGCTCTCCCTGACGTCTCCAACATCGTTGCCGGCCATCATTTCTGCTCAGTGTGAATCGACTTTCATCAGAGAACAGCACTGAGGCCCACTGGTTCCTCGTCCAGCGTAAATGCTCCCTGGCCCATGCAAGACGATGATGCCTGTGCCTGGTGGTGTGGTCAGGTACCCATGCAGGTCGTCTAGCACGCAGACCACGCTGATGGAAACGGTTTGGAATGGTCTGACGTGACACTTGGGTGCCTCTCACCTCTCTTAAACGTGCCTGGAGTTGAGTGGCATTCATCATCCGGTTTCTCAGGGCAGTGTTCACAATGTAGCGGTCATCAGCACGGGATGTGGCCAAAGGACGTCCACTTCTAGGCCTTTCTGTGACTCTTCCAGTCTCTCCATATCTCTGTTGCAACCTGCTGATGACACTCTGTGACACTCCAAGCTCAGTGGCCACTTCTGTCTGAGAACGTCCTGTTTGAAGCATGGCAATGGCAAGGGACTGTTGTTCCATTGTTAGGTGTCGTCTTGGTCTCATGATGTCAAAATGTGAACAGCATGATGAGGACAACTGTTTAAACACCAGCTCTAATTGAACCAGGACATTTATTGGTCAATTCAAGGATCACACACCTGCCGTGATTTTTGCCGTTAAGCTCCTTGTTAGAGAACAGCAACTTGTGTAAAATTTATTGAAACATTTAACAGTTGGACATGTGCATTTAAAAGCTTAGAGAAGATCACATTAAGTTCACCTGTACAGGTTTGAATGCATTTTAGGCTTGTTGTGAAATTTCACCCAAAAGCTGAATATCCCTAACTTTTTGTGAATAGTGTATATAATCTAATGCATAGGTAAATATTTATATCCATTTTAGAATTAATGGAAAACTAGGTTTTGTTTATTAATATTAAATGAACTATAAAACATTTGTAAAAGTGAAACTGAAGACTTCATATAATTGAATTTACTGCTGTTTTAATGCAGTTTTGTTTGCAGGTTTTAACCCGCATGTCTGCTTTTACTAACATGTCTTTGTTTATCTCCTGCTGTCGTTGCTGCTCGCCTCAGCAGATCGGATGGTAAAGCTGCCGTCATTTCATTAAAATACTACATGTACTAATATTAATGGACTGTTTCATTAGTTTGTTAGGTGTTCCCATGACTTTCAGAGGATTTGTTGCTTGTCGTGTTTAAATTGTTTCATCAGAGAACATTTTCGAAACAAGTTGTCTGATTTGAATGAAAAGACAGAAACTGCTGCTGAACACAGAGTTTGCAGTAAATCTCCTTCCACTCGGTTGCAGATCAGCCCGGTGGAAGATGGCTCCAGGACCGCCCTGTCCGACTCGCTGGGCATCTTCAACACCATCAGCGGCACGCCAAGCGCCAACCCGCACGGCTCCACCACCGCTCTCTGATCGGCAGGTGTCAGACATCGGCAGGTAGACTGCGGGGGGGTCACATGGAAACGTGTCTCTTTGCCGTTTTCCTCCGAGTCTACTCGTCATCAGCTGATGGAGCGCTTTGTTTCCTGTGGAGACTTCAGCGCCCTCTGTCGCGTTTGCTTCATCCAGCGTTGGAGAAAATCCTGAAGTTGTTTTCATGCTTCTTCAGCTGAAACTTCACAAACATCATTCTTCTTTCAGATCATCACACAGTTCTGTGTTTTAGGCACTGGATGGACCTGCCATGGCCAAGCTACTCAAAACGTACACGCTGATCCTAAAGACAGAAAAATCCCATTGAAACCATTAAAAATGCTGTTTTTGATGCTGGATTTACTTGAACATAACCAGATGTTTTCATTTAGACTTCCAGCTTTCATGTCCAAGCAGGAAAAACATTTTATAGGAATTATTTCAAGTTTTTTCCTCCATAAAAGCAAACTGAGCTTTAAAGTGTTAAAAACTACATTATTATGTGACGTTTATATTTCAGGCAGAAGTTGCTTTAAAAGACTGACTCATATTTTTACAGCTGGTTTTTACACGTTGGTACTTTTTGTTTTAACGACTGACTGTGTGAAACAAACACGGCATGAACATCCACACCGCTTCCAGTCATGGAGAAAATACTCACCTGCTTCTGTTTTATGGATTCTCCTCTAAAACTCTGGAAAAAAATAGCTTTAAAAGGGTTAAAAACTATAAATAATAACAAATCTGATCATTTTGGTTATTTCAGGGGACATTGTTTTAAAAGACTGATGCTGTTAAAGAGGGAAAATATGCATCTAGAATATTTTAGCAGGAGTTTCTGACAAAGAGACGTTTTGCTGAAATGTGATGCGTTGGATCGACAAACACTGATCCAGAAGACAAACATCCTGGAGCTTCAGGATTTGTATTTGGAGGTGACACCCAGTCTGTTTTTATCTGTTTTGGTCCCATTCAAATCTGTGATATTTTACCGTTGGAATCCATGTTTTCTACTTCAGGCCAACAGACTTGTACAGAAATTGTCTAAAGCCAAGTGAACAACGTTCAGACTGATTTCATGAAGTGTGTGCAATATTTTCTGTTCTTACCGAGGCTACTACTGCAGCTTGCCAAAGACATTACAAAAAGTTTGTGCAATGCGGGAACGTTTGTCCTGGCGTCCTTTCTCTTTGTTATGCAGATGCATTTTATCATCCTACGGACATAAAAGAAAAAGTTTTTTTACTCAGTGACTCTTAATGGAAATATGACTTAGAAATGAATAAAAAGTTGTGGTCAGCCCACGTTTCTCATGTTACTTCTGTTTTCGGCCAGTGTTGAGACGGTAGTTAGATTCCTGACCTCCAGTAACGGCTGCTGGAAACCCAGTGGTTTCATCTTACTGGATATTTTCACAAGCAGGTGGCATAACAGGAGCTGAAGTGTCTGTAAAACGCTGCGGAAGCCTTCATGAAATAAAGGATACGGATCCATCGCAGGATTCCTGAACGAACAACAAGCCTTTCCATCCAGTCCTTCCCTCTATGATTTACTGGTAAAAATGGGATGACTGGGAATAAACAGCCTGCAACAGAAAGTTTCTCTTTACTCAGGCAGCAAAGCGTGTTTGGCCCCCATCTGGCCCACATCTGGCCCCCATCTGGCCCACATCTAGCCCCCATCTGGCCCCCATCTGGCCCACATCTAGCCCCGATCTGGCCCCCATCTGGCCCGCATCTGGCCCACATCTAGCCCTCATCTGGCCCACATCCTGCCCCCATCTGGCCCCCATCTGGCTCCCATCTGGCCCCCATCTGGCCCGCATCTGGCCCCCATCTGGCCCACATCTGGCCCCCATCTAGCCCCCATCTGGCCCACATCTGGCCCCCATCTGGCCCGTATCTGGCCCGCATCTGGCCCCCATCTGGCCCGCATCTGGCCCACATCTGGCCCGCATCTGGCCCACATCTAGCCCCGATCTGGCCCACATCTGGCCCACATCTAGCCCCCATCTGGCCCGCATCTGGCCCCCATCTGGCCCACATCTGGCCCCCATCTGGCCCCCATCTGGCCCACATCTGGCCCACATCTGGCCCCGATCTGGCCCACATCTGGCCCACATCTAGCCCCGATCTGGCCGACATCTGGCCCACATCTAGCCCCGATATGGCCCCGATCTGGCCCACATCTGGCCCCCATCTGGCCCCCATTTGGCCCCCATCTGGCCCCCATCTAGCCCCCATCTGGCCCCCATCTGGCCCACATCTGGCCCCATCTGGCCCCCATCTGGCCCACATCTAGCCCCCATCTGGCCCACATCCTTCCCCCATCTGGCCCCCATCTGGCCCGCATCTGGCCCCCATCTGGCCCCCATCTAGCCCCCATCTGGCCCACATCCTGCCCCCATCTGGCCCCCATCTGGCCCGCATCTGGCCCCCATCTGACCCACATCTGGCCCCCATCTAGCCCCCATCTAGCCCCCATCTGGCCCCCATCTGGCCCCCATCTGGCCCACATCTAGCCCCCATCTGGCCCACATCTGGCCCACATCTGGCCCCCATCTGGCCCACATCTAGCCCCCATCTGGCCCACATCTGGCCCACATCTGGCCCACATCTGGCCCCCATCTAGCCCCCATCTAGCCCCCATCTAGCCCCGATCTGGCCCACATCTGGCCCACATCTGGCCCACATCTGGCCCCCATCTGGCCCACATCTAGCCCACATCTGGCCCACATCTGGCCCACATCTGGCCCCCATCTGGCCCACATCTGGCCCCCATCTGGCCCACATCTGGCCCACATCTGGCCCCCATCTGGCCCACATCTAGCCCCCATCTGGCCCACATCTGGCCCACATCTGGCCCCCATCTGGCCCACATCTAGCCCCCATCTGGCCCACATCTGGCCCACATCTGGCCCCCATCTAGCCCCCATCTAGCCCCCATCTAGCCCCGATCTGGCCCACATCTGGCCCCCATCTGGCCCACATCTAGCCCCCATCTGGCCCACATCTGGCCCACATCTGGCCCACATCTGGCCCCCATCTAGCCCCCATCTAGCCCCCATCTAGCCCCGATCTGGCCCGTATCTGGCCCGCATCTGGCCCGCATCTGGCCCACATCTGGCCCACATCTGGCCCACATCTAGCCCCCATCTAGCCCCGATCTGGCCCGTATCTGGCCCCCATCTGGCCCACATCTAGCCCCCATCTGGCCCCCATCTGGCCCACATCTAGCCCCCATCTAGCCCCGATCTGGCCCGCATCTGGCCCCCATCTGGCCCACATCTAGCCCTCATCTGGCCCACATCCTGCCCCCATCTGGCCCCCATCTGGCCCCCATCTGGCTCCCATCTGGCCCCCATCTGGCCCGCATCTGGCCCCCATCTGGCCCACATCTGGCCCACATCTAGCCCCCATCTAGCCCCCATCTGGCCCCCATCTGGCCCGCATCTGGCCCACATCTAGCCCCGATCTGGCCCACATCTGGCCCACATCTAGCCCCGATCTGGCCCCGATCTGGCCCACATCTAGCCCCCATCTGGCCCACATCTGGCCCCCATCTGGCCCCCATTTGGCCCCCATCTGGCCTGCATCTGGCCCCCATCTAGCCCCCATCTGGCCCACATCTGGCCCCATCTGGCCCACATCTAGCCCCCATCTGGCCCCCATCTGGCCCACATCCTTCCCCCATCTGGTCCCCATCTGGCCCCCATCTGGCCCCCATCTGGCCCCCATCTAGCCCCCATCTGGCCCACATCCTGCCCCCATCTGGCCCCCATCTGGCTCCCATCTGGCCCCCATCTGGCCCGCATCTGGCCCCCATCTGGCCCGCATCTGGCCCACATCTGGCCCCCATCTAGCCCCCATCTAGCCCCCATCTGGCCCCCATCTGGCCCACATCTAGCCCCCATCTGGCCCCCATCTGGCCCCCATCTGGCCCACATCTAGCCCCCATCTGGCCCCCATCTGGCCCACATCTGGCCCACATCTGGCCCCCATCTGGCCCGCATCTGGCCCCCATCTGGCCCCCATCTGGCCCACATCTGGCCCACATCTAGCCCCCATCTAGCCCCGATCTGGCCCGTATCTGGCCCCCATCTGGCCCACATCTGGCCCACATCTAGCCCCCATCTGGCCCACATCTAGCCCCCATCTAGCCCCGATCTGGCCCGCATCTGGCCCACATATGGCCCCCATCTGGCCCACATCTAGCCCCCATCTGGCCCCCATTTGGCCCCCATCTGGCCTGCATCTGGCCCACATCTGGCCCCATCTGGCCCACATCTGGCCCACATCTAGCCCCCATCTGGCCCACATCTGGCCCGTATCTGGCCCCCATCTGGCCCGCATCTGGCCCACATCTAGCCCCGATCTGGCCCCCATCTAGCCCCCATCTGGCCCCCATCTGGCCCACATCCTTCCCCCATCTGGCCCCCATCTGGCCCGCATCTGGCCCCCATCTGGCCCCCATCTAGCCCCCATCTGGCCCACATCCTGCCCCCATCTGGCCCCCACCTGGCTCCCATCTGGCCCGCATCTGGCCCCCATCTGACCCACATCTGGCCCACATCTGGCCCCCATCTAGCCCCCATCTAGCCCCCATCTGGCCCCCATCTGGCCCCCATCTGGCCCACATCTAGCCCCCATCTGGCCCCCATCTGGCCCCCATCTATCCCCCATCTGGCCCACATCTAGCCCCCATCTGGCCCCCATCTGGCCCACATCTGGCCCCCATCTGGCCCGTATCTGGCCCGCATCTGGCCCCCATCTGGCCCGCATCTGGCCCACATCTGGCCCACATCTGGCCCACATCTAGCCCCCATCTAGCCCCGATCTGGCCCCGATCTAGCCCCCATCTGGCCCACATCTGGCCCCCATCTGGCCCCCATCTGGCCCCGATCTAGCCCCCATCTGGCCCCCATCTGGCCCCGATCTAGCCCCCATCTGGCCCACATCTAGCCCCCATCTGGCCCACATCTGGCCCCCATCTGGCCCCCATCTGGCCCCGATCTAGCCCCCATCTGGCCCCGATCTAGCCCCCATCTGGCCCCCATCTGGCCCCCATCTGGCCCACATCTGGCCCGCATCTGGCCCCCATCTGGCCCGCATCTGGCCCACATCTGGCCCACATCTAGCCCGCATCTGGCCCACATCTAGCCCACATCTGGCCCCCATCTGGCCTGCATCTGGCCCCCATCTGGCCCACATCTGGCCCCATCTGGCCCCCATCTGGCCCACATCTGGCCCACATCTAGCCCCCATCTGGCCCACATCTGGCCCACATCTAGCCCACATCTGGCCCACATCTGGCCCCCATCTGTTTTTAGCCCCAGTTTGTCCAGACAGGAAGAAGCCCAGTCGTGCAGCCGGTGTGGTGGCAGCGTATTCCTGCAGACGCTCCGTTCATTCTGCCGGCTTTTCCACCCGTTGACATCAAATCCATCCCAACGTTGTTTGAACTCTGAACGAGCGTCTTATTTACCTTTTATTTCTGGTTTTTATGGACATTTCCAGCTTTTCTGTTACTGTTATCATTTATGATGCTCTTTATCTGAGAGGCAGCTTCGTCTCTTTGCACTTGGACTTCTTGAGTCATGGATTAATGTGCCATGTGCTGGAGATAAGGATGCTGGGAATGTGCTGGGCAGTGGGAATGTTGGTGATTTGCATGTTGGGAGGAGTCCAGCGCCAGTGGGCGTTCCACCAGCTGGATGTGAGGCTACATAAGGAGCTGGTGGGCCTGGGTTCGGTCTTTGTATCTGGGACTGGGACTGGAGTTGCTTGTTTATTACTTGGCGGAAGGATACAGGTGTTTGATCAACCAGTCATGGAAGGTGAGCGTAACACTCTTCTATCTTTATCTTTTATGTAATATTTTCAGATTTTTATTCCATTTAAAAAGAAAAAACTCATCAAAACTTTTTTTTCCCCACAAAGACGAAATGAAGAAACAGAAGAAAAAAAGTGTAAGTTTATTCCTGAAACTCAGCGTTGGGCTTTCCTTCTGCAGCGTTTGCCAGAAATCTGCAAAACTTTATTGTTTTTCCTCCAACAGGCAACGATCTGCGGATTCCCAATCAGCATCTTTTTTATCGTGATCAATGAGTTCTGCGAGCGTTTCTCCTACTATGGCATGCGAGGTGAGCCGGTCTGTTCTGCAACCGTGTCCGCATTCATAATAAATAAAAATGTTCATTTTTCTTAAAAAAAAAAAAAAAAAATTCTCAAAAAATATTAATTAAATTTGAAACTTTTGTTTTTATTAATTAAATTTGATTAAATTTTAATCATAAATGCAATTTTATCATTTAGCGGTTTTAAAAAAAATATTTTCAAAATTGAGTTAATTTTTTAAAATGTTTATATTTGGATTGAAACTTGATTTTTTTCATTATTTGACTTATTTATTGATTTATTTTATTTAATTACAGATATACCATAATATTTCAGGAACATTTGTTTTAAATACATTAAAGATTTGTTTATTTTTGGTTTAACTCATATTTTATCACTTTTATATAATTTACATGATTTTAAATGTTTCTTCCTGACAAAGCTGGAAGCAAGAACATAAAACAATATTTAAGTTTTTCTGTTTTGTTCATTTATTGCATTTTTTACAGACGTTACTTTTGCAGATAAATTTAGTTTAAGATAGAAAAAACAGTCAGAGAAGGAATTCAGCCAGAAATCGGTGAATGAATTTAACCAGCTTAAATAAATAAGAATTATCAGAAGTTAAAACATCTGGAAGGTTCCACCTTTCCTGTCTTCAGCTGCACTTTGGCGCCGACCTTCTGTCCACAGAACAATTTGCAGCTCCAGGTTTTAAACGTGTCTGAATAAAAGGACGTTTTGTCTCCGTGTCCTGCAGCCGTGCTGGTTCTGTACTTTAAGTACTTCCTGAAGTGGGACGACGACTTCGCCACCACCATCTACCACACCTTCGTGGCTCTGTGCTACCTGTCCCCCATCCTGGGCGCCATCATCGCCGACTCCTGGCTCGGAAAGTTCAAGTTAGTCTCAGAGCTGTCGGACAGAAACCATCTGACAGTCAGCTGACGGCTGTCCCCATCTGTCTCCGTCTGTCCCCGTCTGTCCCCATCTGTCTCCGTCTGACCCCGTCTGTCTCCGTCTGTCCCCTTCTGTCCCCGTCTGTCTCCGTCTGTCCCCGTCTGACCCCGTCTGTCCCCGTCTGTCTCCGTCTGACCCCGTCTGTCCCCATCTGTCCCCGTCTGTCCCCGTCTGTCTCCGTCTGTCCCCGTCTGACCCCGTCTGTCCCCGTCTGTCTCCGTCTGACCCCGTCTGTCCCCATCTGTCTCCGTCTGTCTCCGTCTGTCCCCGTCTGACCCCGTCTGTCTCCGTCTGTCCCCATCTGTCTCCGTCTGTCCCCGTCTGTCTCCGTCTGTCCCCGTCTGTCCCCAGCTGTCTCCGTCTGTCCCCGTCTGTCTCCGTCTGTCTCCGTCTGTCTCCGTCTGTCCCCGTCTGTCCCCGTCTGTCTCCGTCTGTCCCCGTCTGTCCCCGTCTGTCTCCGTCTGTCTCCGTCTGTCCCCGTCTGTCTCCGTCTGTCCCCGTCTGTCTCCGTCTGTCCCCGTCTGACCCCGTCTGTCCCCGTCTGTCTCCGTCTGTCCCCGTCTGTCCCCATCTGTCCCCGTCTGTCTCTGTCTGACCCCGTCTGTCCCCGTCTGACCCCGTCTGTCCCCGTCTGTCCCCGTCTGTCTCCGTCTGTCCCCGTCTGACCCCGTCTGTCCCCGTCTGTCTCCGTCTGACCCCGTCTGTCCCCATCTGTCTCCGTCTGTCTCCGTCTGTCCCCGTCTGACCCCGTCTGTCTCCGTCTGTCCCCATCTGTCTCCGTCTGTCCCCGTCTGTCTCCGTCTGTCCCCTTCTGTCTCCGTCTGTCCCCGTCTGTCCCCTTCTGTCTCCGTCTGTCCCCTTCTGTCTCCGTCTGTCTCCTTTCTGTCCCCTTCTGTCTCCGTCTGACCCCGTCTGTCCCTAGCTGTCTCCGTCTGTCCCCGTCTGACCCCGTCTGTCCCCATCTGTCCCCGTCTGTCTCTGTCTGACCCCGTCTGTCCCCGTCTGACCCCGTCTGTCCCCGTCTGTCCCCGTCTGACCCCGTCTGTCCCCGTCTGTCTCCGTCTGACCCCGTCTGTCCCCATCTGTCTCCGTCTGTCCCCGTCTGTCTCCGTCTGTCCCCGTCTGTCCCCGTCTGTCTCCGTCTGTCCCCATCTGTCTCCGTCTGTCCCCGTCTGTCCCCTTCTGTCTCCGTCTGTCCCCGTCTGTCCCCTTCTGTCTCCGTCTGTCCCCGTCTGACCCCGTCTGTCTCCGTCTGTCCCCGTCTGTCTCCGTCTGTCCCCGTCTGTCCCCTTCTGTCTCCGTCTGTCCCCGTCTGTCCCCTTCTGTCTCCGTCTGTCCCCGTCTGTCTCCGTCTGTCCCCGTCTGTCCCCTTCTGTCTCCGTCTGTCCCCGTCTGTCCCCATCTGTCTCCGTCTGTCCCCTTCTGTCTCCGTCTGTCCCCATCTGTCTCCGTCTGTCCCCGTCTGTCCCCGTCTGTCTCCGTCTGTCCCCTTCTGTCTCCGTCTGTCCCCATCTGTCTCCGTCTGTCCCCATCTGTCCCCGTCTGTCCCCGTCTGTGTCCGTCTGTCTCCGTCTGTCCCCATCTGTCTCCGTCTGACCCCGTCTGTCCCCAGCTGTCCCCTTCTGTCTCCGTCTGACCCCGTCTGTCCCCATCTGTCTCCGTCTGTCCCCATCTGTCTCCGTCTGACCCCGTCTGTCCCCGTCTGTCTCCGTCTGACCCCGTCTGTCCCCATCTGTCTCCGTCTGTCCCCGTCTGTCTCCGTCTGTCCCCGTCTGACCCCGTCTGTCTCCGTCTGTCCCCGTCTGACCCCGTCTGTCTCCGTCTGTCCCCTTCTGTCTCCGTCTGACCCCAGCTGTCTCCGTCTGTCCCCATCTGTCTCCGTCTGTCCCCGTCTGACCCCGTCTGTCCCCATCTGTCCCCGTCTGTCTCTGTCTGACCCCGTCTGTCCCCGTCTGACCCCGTCTGTCCCCGTCTGTCTCCGTCTGTCCCCGTCTGACCCCGTCTGTCCCCGTCTGTCTCCGTCTGACCCCGTCTGTCCCCATCTGTCTCCGTCTGTCCCCGTCTGTCTCCGTCTGTCCCCGTCTGTCTCCGTCTGTCCCCGTCTGTCTCCGTCTGTCCCCTTCTGTCTCCGTCTGACCCCGTCTGTCCCCGTCTGTCTCCGTCTGTCCCCGTCTGTCCCCTTCTGTCTCCGTCTGTCCCCGTCTGTCCCCTTCTGTCTCCGTCTGT
This sequence comes from Telmatherina bonti, assembly GCF_933228915.1. Taxonomy (NCBI): domain Eukaryota; kingdom Metazoa; phylum Chordata; class Actinopteri; order Atheriniformes; family Telmatherinidae; genus Telmatherina; species Telmatherina bonti. Next base: position 29,408,314 of record NC_136633.1, read on the forward strand.
CCCCGTCTGTCTCCGTCTGTCCCCGTCTGACCCCGTCTGTCTCCGTCTGTCCCCGTCTGTCTCCGTCTGTCCCCGTCTGTCCCCTTCTGTCTCCGTCTGTCCCCGTCTGTCTCCGTCTGTCCCCGTCTGTCCCCATCTGTCTCCGTCTGTCCCCTTCTGTCCCCGTCTGTCTCCGTCTGTCCCCTTCTGTCTCCGTCTGACCCCGTCTGTCCCCATCTGTCTCCGTCTGTCCCCATCTGTCTCCGTCTGTCCCCGTCTGTCTCCGTCTGTCCCCGTCTGTCTCCGTCTGTCCCCGTCTGTCCCCTTCTGTCTCCGTCTGACCCCGTCTGTCCCCATCTGTCTCCGTCTGTCCCCATCTGTCTCCGTCTGTCCCCGTCTGTCTCCGTCTGTCCCCGTCTGTCCCCGTCTGTCTCCGTCTGTCCCCTTCTGTCTCCGTCTGACCCCGTCTGTCCCCATCTGTCTCCCTCTGTCCCCATCTGTCTCCGTCTGTCCCCGTCTGTCCCCGTCTGTCTCCGTCTGTCCCCATCTGTCTCCGTCTGTCCCCGTCTGTCTCCGTCTGTCCCCTTCTGTCTCCGTCTGACCCCGTCTGTCCCCATCTGTCTCCGTCTGTCCCCATCTGACCCCGTCTGTCTCCGTCTGTCCCCGTCTGACCCCGTCTGTCTCCGTCTGTGTCCGTCCCCAGGACCATCGTCTACCTGTCCATCGTCTACGCGCTGGGACAGGTGATCATGGCCGTCAGCGCCATCCATGACATCACCGACTCGGACAGGGACGGGAACCCGGACAACATAGCGGTCCACATGTGAGCTTCAGACACACAGAAGAGACTGAACACACACACACACACAGACACACACACACAGACACACACACACAGACACACACACAGACACACACACACACACACACAGACACACACACACACACACAGACACACACACACACACACAGACACACACACAGACACACACACACACAGACACACACACACACACACAGACACACACACACACACACAGACACACACACACACACACACACACACACACACACAGACACACACACAGACACACACACACACAGACACACACACACACACACAGACACACACACACACACACAGACACACACACACACACACACACACAGACACACACACACACACACACACACAGACACACACACAGGTTGGCAGCTGACAGGTGTGTTTCTACCTCCAGAGCTCTGTCCATGGTGGGTCTGCTGCTCATCGCCCTGGGAACCGGCGGCATCAAACCCTGCGTTGCCGCCTTCGGTGGAGACCAGTTCGATGAAAGTCAGGTTGGTGATGAGCCCCTAAAACCCCCCAGACCCCCCCAGGTCCTCCCCCACCAGACCCCCCCAGGTCCTCCCCCATCAGACGCCCCCCCAAGTCCACGTCCTCCCCCCCCAGACCCCCCCAGGTCCTCCCCCATCAGACGCCCCCCCAAGTCCACGTCCTCCCCCCCCAGACCCCCCCAGGTCCTCCCCCATCAGGACCAGCAGTGTGGAACTGTGATGGTCATGTGACCCTCCAGATGGTCTACGGAGGTTTTCCAGCGTTTCTATCCGTCCAGGAGGTCTACAATCCAGCCTCTAGATGTTCTGCAGGGATCAGCCACTCTGACCTCTTGGTCCAGGGTCCTGCAGGTTTTAGATGTTTCCCTGCTGCATCACACCTGATCCAGATGAAAAGGTTCTCTAGCAGCTTGTTGTCCAGTTCTGCAGCAGCCTCTGAATGACCCATTCATCTGAGTCAGGTGTGTGGCAGCAGGGAAACATGGAAAACCTCACCGTCGTGGCTGCCATCCTGCTGGTTGCCATGGTTACTTCCTGCTGGGCCTTGGTTCGCTGGGAATTAAACGTTGGTGACAGATATTCCTTCTGAAGGTTATGGACGTACGGCGAGACGTTTCTGCTGAAAGACGCCTCCCGGCTGGTCAGCACTTCTGCTCTGTTCTCATCCCGTTGTTTATTAACTAACCACGGGTCGAACATCGGGCGTCATCACTGTTCAAGGTGACGAGACGGAGGACATTCATGACGCCAGTTGTGGGATTCATGTTTAATCCGCTGTTTCCGGCAGGAGAAGCAGAGAAGCACCTTCTTCTCCATCTTCTACCTGTCCATCAACGCAGGAAGCCTGCTGTCCACCGTCATCACACCCATCCTCAGAGGTACACACTCAGCAGATGTTCAGCAGATTCACATCGTCTCAGCTTAAACAGAGTAAACTTTCTGCTTCCTGTGGTTTTCAGCTCAGGATTGTGGGATTCACACCCAGCAGAAATGCTACCCGCTGGCTTTCGGAGTCCCGGCTGCTCTCATGGTGGTCGCTCTGAGTAAGAAGACACAGTTTCATTAAATACAACCTACACTGTAAAAACAATTCTGTAAAAAAAACATGAAAAACCTAAAATTCCTGCAGCTGAGACACCACAAAAATCCTTAAAAACAGGAAAAAAATATTTTAAAAATCCCAAAAAAGAAAGTTTATACCTTTACTGTTACATGTATTTTTCTTTTATTTTAATCTTCATCATAATTAATAAAAGATGTAAAAATGCATTCAGTAAATTCACCAAAAACTCTTTTTTTTTTTTTGCTCTAATCAATACAAAAAGTGAAACAGATGCTTTGTATTGATCACACAAACATATTTTATAATGTGCATTTATATAACAAACAGCTAATAAAGCTAGCTTCAGTCAGAAAACTAAAATCTTAAGAGAAATATAAAAAATCTGTTATTATGCGACATAAAAACACGTGTTTGACTTTCTGCTTTGATTTAGTTTAAAAATGAGGGTTTTGCTTCTATTTTACTTTATTCAGATGCACCTGTTGGCACGTAAGTAGTAATTAGTTATAAAATCAGTTTAGCAATTTTAAACATAAAACTATTGACATAACAACATTGTAATAACACAAACTGCTAAAACGTGTTTTATTTCCTTGTTTATGAATTATGACATGATCAATTACACTTTTAAAATTATTTTTCATGCAGTTATATTAATATTATATAAAAGATGGGCGGAGCCTCTGTGACATCACCCGAAGGTTTCTGAAGAGCTGAATTGAAGCTCGGTGGGCCGTTCCTACCATCACCGTCATCTCGCCAGGAAAATACAAATATGGGCAAAGAGGTGGAGCTGAGAGGGGGGCTGTGAGCGTCATGGTGGATGATTGACATTGAGCGAACTCCGAGCTTTCTGTAGCTAAGAGCTAACCGAGCTAACCCGGAGATAACAGGAGCTAACGGAGGTAAGCGGGCTAAAGCTAAGTCACGTTGTTAACCGGCTAAAAACCGCGGTTGTTCTACGTTCTTCTGACTTGAAGCGGGAGATTGGTGCCTGTCAATCAAAAGGACACGCCCCTAAATATGCCGAATTTCAATATTAAATTACTTTTAAACGGGCGAGTTAGAAAAAAAATCACCTGGAAACCTGACCTATTAAACCTTAAATGGATTTTTGTACCAGGCTGTAAACATGTTTATTTCTGCTGGAAACGTGTTTATTTCTGCTGTAAACATGTTTATTTCTGCTGGATACGTGTTTATTTCTGCTGTAAACATGTTTATTTCTGCTGGAAACGTGTTTATTTCTGCTGTAAACAGTTTTATTCCTGCAGTAAACATGTTTATTTCTGCTGTAAACATGTTTATTCCTGCAGTAAACATGTTTATTTCTGCTGTAAACATGTTTATTTCTGCTGTAAACGTGTTTATTTCTGCTGTAAACAGTTTTATTCCTGCAGTAAACATGTTTATTTCTGCTGTAAACATGTTTATTTCTGCTGTAAACGTGTTTATTTCTGCTGTAAACAGTTTTATTCCTGCAGTAAACATGTTTATTTCTGCTGTAAACATGTTTATTTCTGCTGTGAAGTTGGTCTTTTTAACATGGGAGTCTATGGGGATTTGCTCTGTTTTGCAGCCCCTAGTGGATGAAGGGGAACTGCAATTTTATGAACTTCCGCATAGGCTTCACTTTTTACCACCGAAGGTTCCGTCCATCTTTCAGATACGGTCTATGGGTTAAACATGTTTTTGGCTTTGTGTTGCTTGTAGCGGCCAAGATACAACCAGCTAGCCTGTTGTAATAGCCGAACTGCCAACAGCTAGCCTGCTCAGTTTATCCATTTTTCACCCACAAATATGGCAGATGTGCGAGTCACATGATCAGTGTGCAACACTAAGGATGGTCTGTAATGTAATGCTTTACTTCCTGGTATTTATTTAGGACAGAAAACAGGAATCTGGCCATGTTAAACGGGAATTTAAACGGGGTTTATTAGGTTTTCAGTTTTTTATTTAACACTTTTATAGCATTAATTTAAAATTATGTGTGTTTCCAGTTGTCTTCATTGTTGGAAGTGGAATGTACAATAAGACGGCTCCACAAGGCAACATCATGGTGAAAGTCTGCAGATGCATCGGAGTAAGTTCCTCCTCACAGAGGATCTCAGATCCAGATCCAACCTGAACACGAACTCATTGTTTTTCTGCTGTTTGCAGTTTGCCATCAAGAACCGCTTTACACATCGTTCTTCTCAGTACCCCAAGAGGGAGCACTGGATGGACTGGGCTGAGGAGAAGTATGATGTACGTGTTATGAGAGACACCATTACCACCAGCGAGGATTTATCATCTGAATTCATTTGATGTTGTTTGTCCTGGTGTAGAAACTCCTGATAGCCCAGGTGAAGATGGTGCTGAAGGTGTTGTTCCTCTACATCCCTCTGCCCATGTTCTGGGCTCTCTTCGACCAGCAGGTATTCAGGACAAACATTTACAGCTAAAATTACTCTGAACCCGTGTTCGAAAAACTCTCAAACTGCGGTTAGTTCTAAACTGCTCTTTTATGCAGCTTGTATGATCAGTCTTCTACCCCCCTCCACCAGAGGGCAGAAGACCACGATCAGATTGAATAAAACAGCAGAGCTGCGTGAAAACAAATCAATCAGTTTGAATTTGTCAAATGTTTCAATTTTCAATATCGATTCATGAAACTCAGAGATTAGTGTTAGGGTATTAAAGGTGAATAATCCAGGCTAAACTGTTTAGTAGCTTATCACCTCCGATATTAGCAGCTAATGCTAAGACCGTAGGATTCCACAGCTAACACTGAGAACATGGTTTCTGAAGTTAGCCGCTAACACTGACAACATAGTTTCTGAAGTTAGCCGCTAACACTGAGAACATGGTTTCTGAAGTTAGCCGCTAACACTGAGAACATGGTTTCTGAAGTTAGCCGCTAACACTGAGAACATGGTTTCTGAAGTTAGCCGCTAACACTGAGAACATGGTTTCTGAAGTTAGCCGCTAACACTGAGAACATGGTTTCTGAAGTTAGCAGCTAACAGTAAGCCTGTAGGTTTTCACATTAGCAGCTAACATTAACCCCACATGCTCTCTGATTAGCAGCTAACTCTGACAACATGGTTTCTGAAGTTAGCAGCTAACACTGACAACATGGTTTCTGAAGTTTTAAGATGTCCTTAAGATAAAAAGAACTTGATTTACATAATTCTGTGTAAATGAATTGACACTGAATCGTGTTTAAACAGAATCCAGTTTGCGGTGAATCAGATTCAGGATTTTGGTGTCGGCGCCAGTTTTCTATCAGAAATCAGCTTTTTAACGGTTTCAAATCGTCCTCAAACTCTCCTGTCTGACCCGCAGGGCTCCAGATGGACCCTCCAGGCCACCACCATGAACGGCAACTTTGTGAGTTTCATTCCCAGCCTTCGTTCTACTTCCTGTTTGCTCCCACTGCACAGATTCAATGAGATCCTCCATGTTTTTCCCTCCAACAGGGTTTGATCACCATCCAGCCGGACCAGATGCAGGTAAGATGTTTGTCTGTTGTTGACATGAGCTGATGGGGCAACATGACGGAGTGTGCTTCCTCCCACCAGACCGTCAACCCCATCCTCATCCTCATCCTGGTCCCCATCATGGACAGCGTGGTCTACCCCCTGATTGCCAAGTGCAAGTTAAACTTCACGTAAGTCTGAAAATGTCACGAAAACCATGTTTCTGCAGTTAAAACCAGTCTCAGTACCACGGTGGGACGAAAACCTGGACTGGAACTATATCCAAGTCTAAGTGAGCAGCATGTCTCCGTCCTCTCTGGGAGACAGGACGCTTCGGAGATCGGTCTGTAGGTTCTGATGTTAGAAAGAAGGTCATGTATGTACGTCACATGACCCCTGCGGTCATGACCCCTGCGGTCATGTGACTGTATCTGGCTAAACGAGTGTCTGTCGTTCAGTCCGTTGAAGAAGATCACGGTTGGGATGTTCCTCGCCGCTCTCGCCTTTGTTTCGGCTGCTGTGGTGCAGTTACAAATCGATGTGAGTGAAAGTAGCTCCTCAGAAATCCGAAGTGCGAACGACGCTGTTTTCATGCATCTTTTCTCTCCTCCTGCAGAAAACTCTGCCCACATTCCCGTCGGCCACTGAGGTGCAGGCGAAGATCATCAACACCTTCAACAGGCCGCTAACCGTGAAGGCTGGAGACAATACCGTCACGCTGGAGGCCTTCTCGGTACGTTAGCGAACCTACGACAGTTTTATTAGACGCTGGAACATGAAGTCATTCCGACATAAAACCTTCTCCTGCAGGCCAGTGAAGATTATCTGACCTTTTCTCACCCGTTTCAACTGACTGCGGAAAACATGACGGAGTCAGTCAGTTTACATAACGGCACTCGAAACACCATCACGATCGTTCAGGACGGAGGTGGGCCCAGCTACACGGTGGTGAGTATGCCTGCTAGTGCCGCTAATGGCGTCCGGGTTTGCTGTCATAACTCCAGCCTGCACGTCGTTTTTCTGTCCGCAGTTCAAAGACATCGCAGCGAAGCCGGAGGAGGGCGCCAATTCCATCAGGCAAGTTCTCTTCTGCTTTTATTCAACCATTCTAAAAAGACAAACATGAAAAATCCTTCACACACAACAAGCCGCTATTAGCAAGGGCAACATTATAGATTAATAACAATAAAAATCCATCAGGCGAGTTGTCATGATGAGCCGCATTAAAGTACATAAACGCACCAATCAGAAAACTCTCCTAAAACGATGCAACTTGTTGCTGAGGAAGAGGAGGTGTTGTGGGAGTGCTGCCTCCTGGTGGACAGGAGGACTAACACACCCTGGACATGTCTAATTGGTGGCGTCCTTGCCGACGTCCAGTGGACAGGAACTGATTCCTGGACTGGAACAAGTCCTTTATGTGGATCTTCTGGTGAAAACGGATTCTTCACAAAATATTTACACAAAAACCTGCAGAGACGTTTTCTATGTTTTGATGTAAATAGTTTTTTTTTGTTAAATTTGTGCACAAAGTTTTTAAATCAACTATTTATATTACCCTCCAACTGGTCTGTTTGTGCTTTTTATGCAGAAAAGTTGACTTTTTCCAACATTTATATGTAATGAAGTTTTTCTGAGATAATGACATCAAATTCTTTGCAGACATGGCGCTCCTGGTTTCCATGGTTACATGAACCACATTCATTCTGGTTCCGGCAAAGCACAGTGAAAACAGCCGGAAGCGGTTTAAAGTTCATTCTTTGTGCTTTCAGGTTTTTTAACGGTTTCGGATCCGTTCTAAACATAACGGTGGGGGACAAGTGGTTCGGAGACGTCGTTTCCAACAACATGTCCAGATATCTCAACATCTCGCAGGGAAAGTAAGTTGTTTTTCATTTTTCTGACGTACAGTAGCATTAGAGCAACATCTGGCTGTAACTGCTGCTTTCTGGCAGCGCTGCGTTCGTGATGAAGGACTCTGCTGGAAGGGAGTGCACCTTGACCAAAAACCTGGGCTTCGGCAGCTCCTACACCTTCATCATCCCGTCCACCTTCACCTTCGAACAAGAGGTAACTAACACACCGCTTTGGTGACGTCACCGGCTGAACTGGCGGGTTTTAACAGGTGTGTGTGTGTGTGCGTGTGCGTGTGCGTGCGTGCGTGCGTGCATGCGTGCGTGTGCGTGTGTGCTGCAGTGTGAGAAGAGCATCCGCGAGGTGATGGACATCGAGCCCAACTCCATCCACATGGCCCTGCAGATTCCTCAGTACTTCCTCATGACGTCAGGCGAAGTCGTCTTCTCCGTCACCGGGCTGGAGTTCTCGTACTCACAGGTAAACCAGTCTGTCACACACCTGTCCGTCACACACCTGTCCGTCACACACCTGTCTGTCACACACCTGTCCGTCACACACCTGTCTGTCACACACCTGTCCGTCACACACCTGTCTGTCACACACCTGTCTGTCACACACCTGTCTGTCGTACACCTGTCTGTCACACACCTGTCCGTCACACACCTGTCTGTCACACACCTGTCTGTGGGACACCTGTCTGTCACACACCTGTCTGTCACACACCTGTCTGTCGTACACCTGTCCGTCACACACCTGTCTGTCACACACCTGTCCGTCACACACCTGTCTGTCACACACCTGTCTGTCGTACACCTGTCTGTCGTACACCTGTCTGTCACACACCTGTCTGTCGTACACCTGTCCGTCACACACCTGTCTGTCACACACCTGTCTGTCACACACCTGTCTGTCGGACACCTGTCTGTCACACACCTGTCTGTCACACACCTGTCTGTCACACACCTGTCTGTCGTACACCTGTCTGTCACACACCTGTCTGTCGGACACCTGTCTGTCGTACACCTGTCCGTCACACACCTGTCTGTCACACACCTGTCTGTCACACACCTGTCCGTCACACACCTGTCTGTCACACACCTGTCTGTGGGACACCTGTCTGTCACACACCTGTCTGTCACACACCTGTCCGTCACACACCTGTCTGTCACACACCTGTCTGTCGTACACCTGTCTGTCACACACCTGTCCGTCACACACCTGTCTGTCACACACCTGTCTGTGGGACACCTGTCTGTCACACACCTGTCTGTGGGACACCTGTCTGTCACACACCTGTCTGTCACACACCTGTCCGTCACACACCTGTCTGTCGTACACCTGTCCGTCACACACCTGTCTGTCACACACCTGTCTGTCGTACACCTGTCCGTCACACACCTGTCTGTCGTACACCTGTCTGTCACACACCTGTCTGTCACACACCTGTCTGTCGTACACCTGTCTGTCACACACCTGTCTGTCGTACACCTGTCCGTCACACACCTGTCCGTCACACACCTGTCTGTCACACACCTGTCTGTCGTACACCTGTCCGTCACACACCTGTCCGTCACACACCTGTCTGTCACACACCTGTCTGTCATACACCTGTCTGTCACACACCTGTCTGTCACACACCTGTCTGTCGTACACCAGTCTGTCACACACCTGTCCGTCACACACCTGTCCGTCATACACCTGTCCGTCATACACCTGTCTGTCATACACCTGTCTGTCACACACCTGTCTGTCACACACCTGTCTGTCGTACACCAGTCTGTCACACACCTGTCCGTCACACACCTGTCCGTCATACACCTGTCCGTCATACACCAGTCTGTCACACACCTGTCCGTCACACACCTGTCCGTCACACACCTGTCTGTCGTACACCTGTCTGTCACACACCTGTCTGTCACACACCTGTCTGTCGTACACCAGTCTGTCACACACCTGTCCGTCACACACCTGTCCGTCACACACCTGTCTGTCACACACCTGTCCGTCACACACCTGTCTGTCACACACCTGTCTGTCGTACACCTGTCCGTCACACACCTGTCTGTCGTACACCTGTCCGTCACACACCTGTCTGTCGTACACCTGTCCGTCACACACCTGTCTGTCGTACACCTGTCTGTCACACACCTGTCTGTCGTACACCTGTCCGTCACACACCTGTCCGTCACACACCTGTCCGTCACACACCTGTCTGTCGTACACCTGTCCGTCACACACCTGTCTGTCGTACACCTGTCGTAGGCGCCGAGCAACATGAAGTCCGTGCTGCAAGCCGGTTGGCTGTTCACTGTTGCCGTGGGAAACATCATCGTGCTGATTGTTGCAGAAGCTGCGACGCTTCCAGACCAGGTGAGCGGCTCCGATTTTACTGCTTTTATTTACGTTGAAATCAGCAGCGACAACCTGCAAACATACGGAATCCCACAGGCCCAAATAAAATAAAATCAGAACTATCCGTACACATGCATGCTGTTCACATCACAACAGAACATGTTCCGATTGGACGGCATCAGGAAGGCGGAGCTTTGTGTCTGTAAATAACAACAAACAGCTGTTTGGACGGGTTAGCTAAACCCAGGCGCGTGTTTTCTGTAGAAAACAAGATGGTTTATGTCGAGATAATGTTTTTCTAAAAGACGTCGAGATCAACATTTACATCAGGAAACTATTTAATTTGCCTGAGATCACATAAATTCCTGAAAATAAATTCTCATATCCAGATGTTAACCTTTTTTCTCACGTCTTTGTTTTATCTAACTTTTGTAAAAAAAAATCAGATCATTCACTGACACAGTGACAAAATATTTAATTTTCTTGACAAAATATCTTGTTTTCTTAAGAAACTGAGCTAATATGTTATGTGGAGATGAATGTGTTAAATCAGAACTAAAGTCTTTCTTGTTTTGTCTTTTTTTTCCTTTATAAATTTTTAGCTGATAAAGACTGATTGTTGTTCCCAGACGACGTAAATAATTGTATCAGTTTGAGAAACAAAATCTTATCTCTAAATAATTTTCTAAGTTTATAATTAAATAATTAAATTAAATAACTAAATAATTAAATTAAATAATTCTGAGAAAACAAGATGTTTCCTGAAATCATAACACTAAATTATTCCAATTATCTGTAGAAAATGAAGATAATTTATCTTTTATCTTAAGATAATGTTTAAAGTTTGAAGTCGCTTTTTAGGATGATTAAACTGTTTTTCTCAACAAAACCAGTTTTTCCCTAAAATGTATTTTTCCATAATGTGGAGAAAATCTCATATTGAGAAATGAATATAATTAATCTCTTATTCATAAATAATGTTTTAACTTCATCACATTTTAAAGCTGAATAAACTGTTATCTCGAGCTGATCATGTCAAATTAATGATCTTTTCATTTTGTTTCTTAAACTTAAGCTTGAAAAATATAAAATGAGATAAATGATTTAATAAAGAATATTGGTAATAAATTAGATTATTGCAGGTGTGGTAAACTCCAGCTTCATGTAGAAGTAAAATAAAATGTTGACGTGTGCTTTTCTTCCCAGTGGGCCGAATACATCCTCTTCGCATCTCTGCTGGTGCTGGTCTGCATCGTTTTCGCCATCATGGCTTATTTCTACACCTACACCGACCCAGCAAAGGTAGAAGCACAGTTTGGCGTCATGGAGCCTGAAGACAAAGACGAGAAGAGGAAGAGGAGTTTGGAAATGGTGAAGAAGGACTTGGCCGAGCACCACAACGAGGACAGGAGGAGTTCCGATTCCAGCTCGGACAAAGACGAAGCAAAGCAGAGCAAGATGTGAAGACGCTTTGACTTCAGTCAGACGTCACAATTTCATCTGTATTTATTTCCATGAACAGTTGAAAAATATTTTCTACATGAACATCTGGAGCAGGTAATAATCTACCGATTTCTCGGTAGAACGCATAGCTTCCACAGGCTTAGCTTCTGGAGGACACGCCTGTTCCGGAGGTCATGCCTGTTGGAGGAGGCCACACCTGTTCCAGAAGCCACGCCTCTGGAAGGACGTCACGCCTGTTCCAGAAGCCACGCCTCCTGGGGAGGCCACGCCCGTTCCCGAAACCACGCCCCTTGGAGGAGGCCACGCCTGTTCCAGAAGCCACGCCTCTGGAAGGACGTCATGCCTGTTCCAGAAGCCACGCCTCCTGGGGGAGGCCACGCCCGTTCCAGAAACCACGCCCCTTGGAGGAGGCCACGCCTGTTCCAGAAGCCACGCCTCCTGGAGGAGACCACAGCAAAGAGCCTAGCGTGGTTTTGCATCAAATGAAATGTACATTAAAATATAAATGTTTACCAACATGTTGACTGAGTCTTGTATTTACACAAAGATCGAGTGAAAATGTCACATTTATCCATGAAGCTGGTTTTAGATAAAATGTCCTAAATATGCTTCCATAGTTGCAGCTCGTCCTGAACGCTGCCGCTTGGCTTTCACCATCATTGTTTCAGCTTGTAAAAAGAACAGAATTATCCCACGTCATCACGTATCCCTGGTGAAGTCTGGAAAAACATCTCCTCCTCATTAAACCTGGAAAACCAAGCAGCTGCATCAGATCCATGATGAAACTACCGTTTAAATTTATTCCACTAAAAACACGTGTCAGGACATGATTAACTTTTCTCTTACGATTTACCATCACACTGATTTACTCAAGTAGAAGTATATTATTACTACTGCTGATGTGCTGCACAGATAAAATGTGCAGATTTTAGCTTGGAATGAATTTGACCTGATCTCGGCCCTTTTGGGCACTGAAACGTGCACTCATGGCCTTACAACCAGGTAAAACTGTCATCTCAGGTATGTTTATAGCCACTGACTTCACTGAATCCCCAGCTTTTACTATTAACTTCTTATTTTTATGCTCAACTTCGCCCTGGAAGACCTGCTGCTTGTTTTGGCAAAACCTCTTTCACCTGCCAACACTCTGAGCAACAAGCTCCACCCCCGCCGCATCCATCTCCCAGCTGATGGAAAAGGAGCGGGCCCTCCGTCGCACCTGCGTCTTGTTTGTAATCAGGTTGCTCACCGTCCTGCACCCACCTGGACAGGTAGGCACTTTTAACCTTCAGAACAGAAAAGCTGAAAATGGAAAAAAAACTTTCCAACTCCGCTAAAGCTGGGGACTTGCCCACAACCATCTTTCATAGACAGTCTATGCCCACAACGCATGACTGGATCAGTTCTGGGACACTTACTGGGTTTAATGGGAAACTTGAATGACCGGGTCGAAGGTAAGAACTGGACCGGAACATGAATATGATGCAGTGGAAAAACCAAAAAACACATAAATGAAAAAATAATATGAAGTTAAATCAGTGTTTCTAAATTCCAGTCTTCAGGCCCCCCTCCCTGCATGTTTTATGAAATACAGACTTGTTAACTTGATAAGTTAAAATATCTGATTCAGGTGCTTTGGAGGAGGATCACGTCTACAACATGCAGGGGGGGACCTGAGGACTGGAATGGAGAAACATTGATTTAAGCTGTTTGCAGACAACGGCAGAAACCAGACTGTATCATAAAAGATGGGCGGGGCATCTTTTTTTTTTTTTTTTGTATTTTTAGAACCTATGGGTTTCTGAAGAGCTGAATTGAAGCTCGGTGGGCGGTTCCTACCATCACCATCTTGGCAGCGTTATGTGCGTCGTCTCGTCTTGTCTTCATGCCGCTTATCCGGGGTCGGGTCGCGGGGGCAGCAGCCTAAGCAGGGAAGCCCAGACTTCCCTCTCCCCAGCCACATTTGCCAACTCTGCGGGGGGATCCCGAGGCGTTCCCAGGCCAGCCGAGAGATATTAATCCCTCCAGCGTGTCCTGGGTCTTCCCCGGGGTCTCCTCCCAGAGGGACGTGCCTGGAACACCTCACCAGGGAGGTCCAGGAGGCATCCTGACCAGATGCCCGAACCACCTCAACTGGTTCCTCTCGATGCGGAGGAGCAGCGGCTCTACTCTGATCTCCTCCCGGATGACCGAGCTCCTCACCCTATCTCTAAGGGAGAGCCCGGCCACCCTGCAGAGGAAACTCATTTCAGCCGTCTGTATATGCGTGTCGTCTCACTCGGAAAATACAAATATGGGCAAAGAGGTGGAGCTGAGACGGGGGCTGAGAGCGTCATGGTGGATGATTGACATCGAGCAAACTCTGAGCTGCTGTAGCTAAGAGCTAACCGAGCTAACCCGGAGATAACAGGAGCTAACCAGCTAACAGAGGTAAGCAGGCTAAAGCTAAGTCACGTTGTTAACCGGCTAAAAACCGCGGTTGTTCTACATTCTTCTGACTTGAAGCGGGAGATCGGGTACCTGTCAATCAAAAGGACACGCCCCTAAATATGCCGAACTTCGAGATTAAATTACTTTTAAACGGCCAAGTTAGAAAAAAATTCACTCCCCCCACAGTTGTCATGAAGGTAAACCTGACCTATTAAACCTAAAATGGATTTTTGTACCAGGCTGTAAACGTGTTTATTTCTGCTGTAAAGTTGGTCTTTTCAACACCTGTTGGGATTTGTTGTTTTGGAGCCCCTAGTGGATGAAAGGGGCAACTGCAGGTTTTGGCTTCACCTTGAACGACTGAACCAGCAACTTTATTTATAAAACTGAGCGTAACGGTGACTACAGGGCGTGTCTGTTGGGAAAACAGGAAATGCAGCACGAACTAGAAAAGGACTGGGAGAACCAAATCTCTGCCAGGGAGGTTCTGTTTTTACCGGCGTTTATCTGTCTGTGTTCAAGATAACTTAAAAAGTTTTGGACAGATTTTCAAGAAATTTTCAGAACTTGTTGGAAACACGAAAAGGAAGAACTCGTTTAATTTTTGTGGCGATCCGGATCACTGTTTGGATCCAGGAACTTTTTAAAGGCTTTGGCAAAGGTTTGCGCTCTCCGAGTGTCTTCTAGTTTGAAAAGCTGCGTATGCACGGTCCACATCTGTTTCAGAATCATGGCGACGTGAGGGAGTGTCTGGCCACGCCCACATGTTGGCACCTGATAAACATGAATCCAAGTAATTTCCATGACGCTCAGCAGGGAAACAGAGGAACTTGCTGGAATGTGTTGTAGAAATTCCAGCATGTAAAACTGATCAGGTGGAGGTGGGACGGACATCAGCACCGCCAGGAAGGTGGAGGAGCATCAGACCACCGGGCTTGAGTCCAGAGTCTCCAGCAGTGTTTCTCAGTCCCAGTCCTCAGGCCCCCCTGACCAGCAGGGACAAGTGGACCACGTCCACCAGAAGGGACAGGTAGACCATCACTTCATGTTCTGTATCTGCACACCCTGATCATCTTAACGATAGGCAGTTGTCATGGCAACCACATCATTGTATTGGTACGGCAGCTGCTGTACGACTTACTGTGTAAACCGGCTTCATACGTAGAAGGACTTTGTTCCAGAACTGGTTTTACTGGTCGACTTTCTGATCCAGATTCTTATCATGGTGGAGGATCAATCTCAAAAATACATTTTATTAGTGTTTGCAAATATTGAGCAATATTTTGTAAAAGTTTATGTATGATTTTGCCTAAATGTCTCAAATTTAACACCATTTGGCTTTATTCTTCTTTGTTTGTGTTGCCGTTTCCCTTTCCTCCAGATGTGAGTACGGCAGGTCAGAGTTGGCATGGAGGCGGGACATTTTACGGCCAAGTTGTGGTTTTATAAATCCCAGAAGTTGAGGAGAACCGCCATATGGTGGGTTTATGAACGAGACGCTGGTCTGCTCGCGGTCCTGCAACGTCATCGGCAGGCGCGGTATATGATTGGCTGGACGTTGGGTCGGTCCAGACAACTTATGGAAGTCGTTTTTCAGCGACGTGGGATTGTAGTTCTTTTCCGTAGGACACGTTTATGAGGAAATCATCACCGATCGAACAGGACTGACCATGACTGCTGTTCGGAAGGTGTCGGAAAACGACACAAACACAACAGTGTGACTTACATTAATGTTTGCCTTTTTAGGTTACATTAACAATATTTATGATCAATTTAATCAGTAAAACATGAAATCTAATGTTTTTTTCTGGATGTAGCAGACATACAGTTTACCACTCCCAGCTCCGCTTGGTGGTGTTTTGACATGTTTCCAATGTGTTGCCATGACATTGATACATCTTCAGATTGAAAGGAGCTTTATTGATCCAGGGAAACATGTTTAGTCTGTCAAAGGAGATGCAAAATAAACCAAAATCAATACAAACCAACCCGTCAGGCCACAGCCACGGTGAAGTTCTGACTACCAAAATCCTGGGTCTCACCAGCTCGAACCAACCTCCGGAACTCCTTCATAAAAATATCAATAGAAATACTCTGGAGGGAACAAAGATACTCCCATGAATAAGGACAACAAATCAAACCAAGAAAATTAAGAGGACAAAACATCAGCAGTGTAAATGTGGCTGCGTCTTTTGTATTGTTGCCCAAACGGAGGAACAAACGTCTCCCAGCCTAGTCAGCCACTTCTTGTACCAACTGGCTCTGTGGAACCCGTGTGAAAGGCCTTTCTACAACAGCCGGCATCCTACGATAAAGGAAACTAGATCTAAAAACACAGCGGTTACATTACTGTTATGGAGCGCAACACTGTGTGACGTCATCGGCAGCCCAGCCAGTCTGGTACCCAGCTGGTACTGCAGACATTGTGTGTACACGACTGATGCAGAGGGCATCGGGTGTACACGGCTGGTACCGCAGATATCATATATATTCCATTCTAGATTGCGACGTCTGATGGCAGCAAACTGTAGTACCTCTGACTTGCGATATTGAAGTTTAAAACTCTTCTCACGTAGATATTAGCTCAAATTAGGTAGTTTTTTTCTGAGGATTTCATGCCGGTTCGGAGGATGTGCTGCAAGGAGGATTTTTCTGCACATTTTTGGCTTTTTCAAGACTTGTTATGATGAGTCTCCATGGCAACAAAAGACTTGTTTACAATCCGGATCAACTAATCAATTAAACTCTCCCAAATCAGGATTATCAGCAAAACAACACATCAAATCCCGATAGAGTTGAAAAGAAAGAGAAGAGGATGCAGAGCAGGAGTCAGAGGAGAAAGCGATGGAGGTTTAAACCATTTCTCCCGATCATCGTCATGGGTAATGTGAGATCGCTAGCTAACAAAACGGACGAGCTGGAGATGCTAACAAGGTCTCAGAAAGAATACAGAGAGTGCAGTATTATGTGCTTCACCGAGACATGGCTGCATGAACACATCCCTGACTGTAATGTGTCTGTACCGGGCTTTAAAACGGTCCGTGCAGACCGCAGTAGACAACACAGCGGAAAGCTAAAGGGTGGTGGAATTGCAGTGCTGGTTAACCAGCGTTGGTGTCATCCTGGACATGTTTCTGTCAAGGAGAAGATATGCACAAGGGACATGGAACTGTTAGCTGTGAGCTTCCATCCATATTATTTACCCAGAGAGTTTACCTGTGTTATTCTGGTAGCGGTTTATATAATACCTGGTACCGCACCAGACACAGCCTGTGATGTCATCAGCTCCGTCGTTGCTCGGCTACAAACACAGCATCCAAACTCATTCATGGCGATCTCCGGAGACTTCAACAACGTCTCCCTCTCTGCAACTCTACCAACATTCCAGCAGTTTGTCAGCTGCTCCACCAGAGAAAATAAAAAATAAGATGTTGGACAGAAACCTTTTCATGTGTTTCTCCCTGATATGAGTTTCATCTAAACGTGCAGGTTTGTATGGACACCTATGTGGGCTTCCCACTGTGTATCTCCCAGTCCAAACACGTGGTGCTGGACTGGTTCCAGTCTGGGCTGGTTGTGGTGAACCAGTAACAGGAACAGAGTTTCTCTCGGCTTCCGTATCGCCTCCAGTTTCCTGCCAGACTGGTTCCAGTCTGGGCTGGTTGTGGTGAACCAGTAACAGGAACAGAGTTTCTCTCGGCTTCCGTATCGCCTCCAGTTTCCTGCCAGACTGGTTCCAGTTGGTCAGAACCCAGCGTTTGGTGCCTGAAGAGGCCCTCCAGTAATCTGATTACCAGACTAGCAGGTGAGCAACAATTTGACTGAAGCTGCAGAAGAAGAAATGAAAGGCGGAGGCGGCGCATCGTTAGCAGGTTTTTATTTCTCGTGTCACTGAAAGCTCACATGTAAGTCGGGATCCTCGAATGACACAAGCAGATTATATACAGTACTATAAACCCTCAGCTATGGTAAAGGAGACCAGAAGTACACGTCCTGGAGTTATTTCATATGTTTTCTGTAAGCTATACATATTTTCCTTGTTTTCCGTCTGTATCCATAAAGCGTTCCATATTTCCATACTTTACTGTTATAAAAATATCGGATATTTCTTCATTTCTTTCAGTCCCTGTGTTGACGAGAGCATCACGACGCAACTCCTCAACGTTATTGCTGCAGTAGCACAGTAGTAAATTCTGGAACTCTGAAGTAAACATATATAGTAAAACATGGCTATTTGCAACAGTTTTGCTTGTTCTCCTTTTGCAGGTTTATTTAAATACTCACACTTTCAAAGTGCAAAAACGGATCTGAAATTAAAAAACAAAAAGGTGCAAATCATCCTACAAATACCAGGTGACAGCGTAAAAGAGGACATGGCACTTCTCTAGTGAAGATGACGAATCCGTCCGGGTCTGCGCGTGGATTTGGCCGTTCAGACGGTGGTGGCGTGATGCCGAAACACGCCTCAAAGTCTGAGCTTTAACACTGATAGCTGACAGTTTGTCAGAGTTATGACACATTTATGATTTTCATGTCGTCTCATTATTGTAAATATGAAATCTTCCGGGTATCTGCGGCGCGACTGATGCGTTACGGGACTACGGATGGACTAGCAACCCGCTGATCCACCATACTGTACGTTCATTCACGCATCGTCCCGACGAGAAGCGGCGTCAGACAATCAAAACTTTTTTTTTTTACATCGGACTTTAGATCCAATAATGTTGAGAAACTGTAAATATTTGTCGTGAACTGGTGGTCGCGGGCTTCCGTTGCGTTCTGGTCCTGACTGCTCGCCTTGAGTCTCTAAGAACGGCTGAGAAATGAAAACTAATACTTCAAAGTGTCGTGTTTCCCGGCGCCGACGTCCGCTACCTCGTCCTCGCCATCCTGAACGGTGGAAAACATGAAGAGGAGGAAGCAGCTTTGGGCCGCGGACCACGTCACCAAGACGTTTGTGGCTCTGGACGACGCGAGTGTCGTGGAAGACGGGAACTTCCGACGATGGCGTGAAGAAATGTTGAAGGAAGGAGCGACGAAGGCAAAAGGCATTTCTGTTTCTGCTCCCGCCATTCTACGTTTACGCCGTTTCCGTATCTACAAAACGCGCACGTCCATTTTGTACACAGTGATTTATTTCCCGCGTGACAACCTGTAACCGCATACAGCATGGCGACGCCCCCCCTCCCCCCGCCTCGGAGGACCAACAAGCCCACTTAAAGCACTTTACCTGAGGTTTCATTAAGAACGCTGCACTTCGCCTGAACAGAGAGGACTATCGCTCACACACACACACTCTCACTCACACACACACCATGACGACGTCCCTGCAGGTTCGTCCAGCACGCCCTCAGAGGGTCGGGGATGTGACGCCTGCACTGGGGGGGGGGGGGGTCCAGGGGGAAGGGTGTGGGCTCCTGTAGACTGCAGCAGATGTTGGAACCCCGAGCAGCCGCCGACTTTCTCCGTTCAGTCATTTTTACAGGCTAGCTTAGCGCCCCCCCCACGCAGAGCTGGTCAGAAACGACCCCGACGTGGACGTCTGGGCCGCTCAGGGTTACGATGCGGGGCTGGGGGAGAGCCCACCGCTAGGGGGAGGAAGAGGACGTCCTGCTGGTGGAGAAACTGGAAGAAACAGATGAAAGATGAAGGCTGGTGTGTGTGTGGGGGGGGCGTGTGTGTGTGTGCGGCGGCGGCGGCGTTACCTCTGCAGTCTGTGCACCATGTGAGCCACCAGCGAGTCGGAGATGCCGGGGTACGCCTCCTCCGCCAGCAAGATGGCCTCCCTCAGCTCATCCAGGACCAGCGGGTTCCCGTTCACCTGCTCCTGTCGCGCCTTCAGCTGAGGAAGAGGAGGGTGGAGGTGTGTCAGACCCCGTCTGGGATTAACTGGGTCACTACGTTTATTTAAACTTTATTCTAGATTAAACTAATCCGGCACGGCTGTGGTTAAACTGGACAACTCGTTGCCCCGGCAACACAACGCTACGATGGAGTTCTGTGTGATACTACTACTCCAATAATACATCCTACAGTAACTCAAATATAAAAGCCTGAAAAATATTAAATAGAAAAATGATAAAAATGATCAAATTTATAAAACAATGACGGTATAAAAAAATGAGAATTTAATTACAAATATTAAAAATCAAAACAAAAAATTGACTTTAAAAACAAAAACTAAAATAAATTAAAAAGAAATAAAGTAGTAAGACTGGTGATGGTGAACAGGAAGTGGTCCTGTGGCGGGGCGGCGTGGAGGGCGGCGGCCTACCTCGGCTAGCGCTGGCGAGATGACGCTGGACAGGCTCTGTGAATAAGGCCTCTTTGGAATGTCTTCAGTCTGCAGATCAGAGGCAGCAAAACAGGAAGTCAACCACAATCACTTTCACCTTTCAAAATAAAAGCACGGCTTGCCGACCTGGTCCGCCACCCCTGACTGTCCCTCCCCGTTCTGCAGCTTCTTGGGGTCCTTCTCCCGGATGGTGAAGATCCAGTCATCGCTGCCGAAGTCGTTGCCACCCGACGCCTGTCCATCCTGCTCTCTGATTGGATGAAAGAGGAGTCAGCAAAGACCTACGATCTCTGGACGAAGAAGAACCGGGATCCACTTACGAATCTGACTCGTCCGAGCTGGACTCTGTGGTTCTGGACTGCTCGGCCTTCCACCTCTTGTACTTGTCCACCAGCTCGGTCAGGTAGGACGTCTTCTTGGCGTAGCGGACGATGAGTTTGTGCTTCAGCAGCTCTTTGGCGGTCGGCCTCTGCAGACGAGAAACCAGCAGCTCAAGCAGCTGAACGTTTTGCACCAAACTGCTCTGAAACAGAAAAGTTCCTACAAAACTGGGCTCCTTGTTCAGGCAGGCCTCCACAAACTCCTTCAGAGGTTTGCTGTAGTTGCCCTCCAGCGTGGGGGGGTTGTTCTTTGGGATCAGGAACAAAACCTTCATGGGATGCAGCTCGGAGTGGGGGGGCTCGCCCTTCGCCAGCTCGATGGCCGTGATGCCCAGAGACCAGATGTCGGCCTGGAACAGCAGAGACAACGGTCAGAAGATGCTCCAGCAGACTGCCAGGACCCCGGAGGAGGACTTCAGCCGGATGTCAGCTCGATCGTCATGAATGTAGTCAACCTGATGGAGCCAGGTGGACCAGTTTGAGCATGGTGGGACAAAACGTCTCCCACATCAGCCGGGTGGAGTTCCAGCTGCGTTCCCAGCTGTGGCCACTAGAGGGAACCGCTAACATCATCATCATGATCATGCAGGAAACTTTGTAGAGACGTAAAATTTCATCTTTAATTTCTATAAACATCCACAAACGTAAAGTTTAATCTTTAATGGTAAAAAACCAGTTAGTGGTTTTCTGTCGCTTCCATCCGACCGGACGTTTATCTGAAGGATTTATTTTTATTTTCTATTTCAGACGAGTTTACACTGAATTTCAATTTTAATATATTTACACCCACCAGCAAAAGCAGTAAAGACGTATGTAAAGCCAGACCTTTGCAGAGACAGAAGTCAAAACTCTTCACAGCTACACAAATATTTTAGCTTAACGAAGCGCCCTCAGTAAACCTCCCCATTGTCCTGACGTTGCCCGTACGGTAACCTGCCCGTTCGCTAACCGGGGCGCTGCCCGTTCGCTAACCGGGGCGTTGCCCGTACGGTAACCCGCCCATTCGCTAACCGGGGCGTTGCCCGTACGGTAACCTGCCCGTTCGCTAACCGGGGCGCTGCCCGTTCGGTAACCGGGGCGCTGCCCGTTCGGTAACCGGGGCGCTGCCCGTTCGCTAACCGGGGCGTTGCCCGTACGGTAACCTGCCCGTTCGCTAACCGGGGCGTTGCCCGTACGGTAACCTGCCCGTTCGCTAACCGGGGCGCTGCCCGTACGGTAACCCGCCCATTCGCTAACCGGGGCGTTGCCCGTACGGTAACCTGCCCGTTCGCTAACCGGGGCGCTGCCCGTTCGCTAACCGGGGCGTTGCCCGTACGGTAACCCGCCCGTTCGCTAACCGGGGCGTTGCCCGTACGGTAACCTGCCCGTTCGCTAACCGGGGCGCTGCCCGTTCGCTAACCGGGGCGCTGCCCGTTCGCTAACCGGGGCGCTGCCCGTTCGCTAACCGGGGCGTTGCCCGTACGGTAACCTGCCCGTTCGCTAACCGGGGCGTTGCCCGTACGGTAACCTGCCCGTTCGCTAACCGGGGCGTTGCCCGTACGGTAACCTGCCCGTTCGCTAACCGGGGCGTTGCCCGTACGGTAACCCGCCCGTTCGCTAACCGGGGCGCTGCCCGTTCGCTAACCGGGGCGTTGCCCGTTCGCTAACCGGGGCGTTGCCCGTACGGTAACCCGCCCGTTCGCTAACCGGGGCGTTGCCCGTACGGTAACCCGCCCGTTCGCTAACCGGGGCGTTGCCCGTACGGTAACCCGCCCGTTCGCTAACCGGGGCGCTGCCCGTACGGTAACCCGCCCATTCGCTAACCGGGGCGTTGCCCGTACGGTAACCCGCCCGTTCGCTAACCGGGGCGTTGCCCGTACGGTAACCCGCCCGTTCGCTAACCGGGGCGTTGCCCGTACGGTAACCTGCCCGTTCGCTAACCGGGGCGCTGCCCGTTCGCTAACCGGGGCGTTGCCCGTTCGCTAACCGGGGCGTTGCCCGTTCGCTAACCGGGGCGTTGCCCGTACGGTAACCCGCCCGTTCGCTAACCGGGGCGTTGCCCGTACGGTAACCCGCCCGTTCGCTAACCGGGGCGTTGCCCGTACGGTAACCTGCCCATTCGCTAACCGGGGCGTTGCCTGTTCGCTAACCGGGGCGTTGCCCGTACGGTAACCCGCCCATTCGCTAACCGGGGCGTTGCCCGTACGGTAACCCGCCCGTTCGCTAACCGGGGCGTTGCCCGTACGGTAACCCGCCCGTTCGCTAACCGGGGCGTTGCCCGTACGGTAACCCGCCCGTTCGCTAACCGGGGCGTTGCCCGTACGGTAACCCGCCCGTTCGCTAACCGGGGCGTTGCCCGTACGGTAACCCGCCCGTTCGCTAACCGGGGCGCTGCCCGTACGGTAACCCGCCCGTTCGCTAACCGGGGCGCTGCCCGTACGGTAACCCGCCCATTCGCTAACCGGGGCGTTGCCCGTACGGTAACCCGCCCATTCGCTAACCGGGGCGTTGCCCGTACGGTAACCCGCCCATTCGCTAACCGGGGCGTTGCCCGTACGGTAACCCGCCCGTTCGCTAACCGGGGCGTTGCCCGTACGGTAACCCGCCCGTTCGCTAACCGGGGCGCTGCCCGTTCGCTAACCGGGGCGCTGCCCGTTCGCTAACCGGGGCGCTGCCCGTTCGCTAACCGGGGCGCTGCCCGTTCGCTAACCGGGGCGTTGCCCGTACGGTAACCTGCCCGTTCGCTAACCGGGGCGTTGCCCGTACGGTAACCTGCCCGTTCGCTAACCGGGGCGTTGCCCGTACGGTAACCTGCCCGTTCGCTAACCGGGGCGTTGCCCGTACGGTAACCCGCCCGTTCGCTAACCGGGGCGTTGCCCGTACGGTAACCCGCCCGTTCGCTAACCGGGGCGTTGCCCGTACGGTAACCTGCCCGTTCGCTAACCGGGGCGTTGCCTGTTCGCTAACCGGGGCGCTGCCCGTACGGTAACCCGCCCGTTCGCTAACCGGGGCGCTGCCCGTTCGGTAACCGGGGCGCTGCCCGTTCGGTAACCGGGGCGCTGCCCGTTCGCTAACCGGGGCGTTGCCCGTACGGTAACCTGCCCGTTCGCTAACCGGGGCGTTGCCCGTACGGTAACCTGCCCGTTCGCTAACCGGGGCGTTGCCCGTACGGTAACCCGCCCGTTCGCTAACCGGGGCGCTGCCCGTTCGCTAACCGGGGCGTTGCCCGTTCGCTAACCGGGGCGTTGCCCGTACGGTAACCCGCCCGTTCGCTAACCGGGGCGTTGCCCGTACGGTAACCCGCCCGTTCGCTAACCGGGGCGTTGCCCGTACGGTAACCCGCCCGTTCGCTAACCGGGGCGCTGCCCGTACGGTAACCCGCCCATTCGCTAACCGGGGCGTTGCCCGTACGGTAACCTGCCCGTTCGCTAACCGGGGCGTTGCCCGTACGGTAACCCGCCCATTCGCTAACCGGGGCGCTGCCCGTTCGCTAACCGGGGCGCTGCCCGTTCGCTAACCGGGGCGCTGCCCGTTCGCTAACCGGGGCGTTGCCCGTACGGTAACCTGCCCGTTCGCTAACCGGGGCGTTGCCCGTACGGTAACCTGCCCGTTCGCTAACCGGGGCGTTGCCCGTACGGTAACCTGCCCGTTCGCTAACCGGGGCGTTGCCCGTACGGTAACCCGCCCGTTCGCTAACCGGGGCGCTGCCCGTTCGCTAACCGGGGCGTTGCCCGTTCGCTAACCGGGGCGTTGCCCGTACGGTAACCCGCCCGTTCGCTAACCGGGGCGTTGCCCGTACGGTAACCCGCCCGTTCGCTAACCGGGGCGCTGCCCGTACGGTAACCCGCCCATTCGCTAACCGGGGCGTTGCCCGTACGGTAACCCGCCCGTTCGCTAACCGGGGCGTTGCCCGTACGGTAACCCGCCCGTTCGCTAACCGGGGCGTTGCCCGTACGGTAACCCGCCCGTTCGCTAACCGGGGCGTTGCCCGTACGGTAACCTGCCCGTTCGCTAACCGGGGCGCTGCCCGTTCGCTAACCGGGGCGTTGCCCGTTCGCTAACCGGGGCGTTGCCCGTTCGCTAACCGGGGCGTTGCCCGTACGGTAACCCGCCCGTTCGCTAACCGGGGCGTTGCCCGTACGGTAACCCGCCCGTTCGCTAACCGGGGCGTTGCCCGTACGGTAACCTGCCCATTCGCTAACCGGGGCGTTGCCTGTTCGCTAACCGGGGCGTTGCCCGTACGGTAACCCGCCCGTTCGCTAACCGGGGCGTTGCCCGTACGGTAACCCGCCCGTTCGCTAACCGGGGCGTTGCCCGTACGGTAACCCGCCCGTTCGCTAACCGGGGCGTTGCCCGTACGGTAACCCGCCCGTTCGCTAACCGGGGCGTTGCCCGTACGGTAACCCGCCCGTTCGCTAACCGGGGCGCTGCCCGTACGGTAACCCGCCCGTTCGCTAACCGGGGCGCTGCCCGTACGGTAACCCGCCCGTTCGCTAACCGGGGCGTTGCCCGTACGGTAACCCGCCCATTCGCTAACCGGGGCGTTGCCCGTACGGTAACCCGCCCATTCGCTAACCGGGGCGTTGCCCGTACGGTAACCCGCCCGTTCGCTAACCGGGGCGTTGCCCGTACGGTAACCCGCCCGTTCGCTAACCGGGGCGTTGCCCGTACGGTAACCCGCCCGTTCGCTAACCGGGGCGCTGCCCGTTCGCTAACCGGGGCGCTGCCCGTTCGCTAACCGGGGCGCTGCCCGTTCGCTAACCGGGGCGCTGCCCGTTCGCTAACCGGGGCGTTGCCCGTACGGTAACCTGCCCGTTCGCTAACCGGGGCGTTGCCCGTACGGTAACCTGCCCGTTCGCTAACCGGGGCGTTGCCCGTACGGTAACCTGCCCGTTCGCTAACCGGGGCGTTGCCCGTACGGTAACCCGCCCGTTCGCTAACCGGGGCGTTGCCCGTACGGTAACCCGCCCGTTCGCTAACCGGGGCGTTGCCCGTACGGTAACCTGCCCGTTCGCTAACCGGGGCGTTGCCTGTTCGCTAACCGGGGCGCTGCCCGTACGGTAACCCGCCCGTTCGCTAACCGGGGCGCTGCCCGTTCGGTAACCGGGGCGCTGCCCGTTCGGTAACCGGGGCGCTGCCCGTTCGCTAACCGGGGCGTTGCCCGTACGGTAACCGGGGCGTTGCCCGTACGGTAACCTGCCCGTTCGCTAACCGGGGCGTTGCCCGTACGGTAACCTGCCCGTTCGCTAACCGGGGCGTTGCCCGTACGGTAACCCGCCCGTTCGCTAACCGGGGCGTTGCCCGTACGGTAACCCGCCCGTTCGCTAACCGGGGCGTTGCCCGTACGGTAACCCGCCCGTTCGCTAACCGGGGCGTTGCCCGTACGGTAACCCGCCCGTTCGCTAACCGGGGCGTTGCCCGTACGGTAACCCGCCCGTTCGCTAACCGGGGCGTTGCCCGTACGGTAACCCGCCCGTTCGCTAACCGGGGCGTTGCCCGTACGGTAACCTGCCCGTTCGCTAACCGGGGCGTTGCCCGTACGGTAACCTGCCCGTTCGCTAACCGGGGCGTTGCCCGTACGGTAACCTGCCCGTTCGCTAACCGGGGCGTTGCCCGTACGGTAACCTGCCCGTTCGCTAACCGGGGCGTTGCCCGTACGGTAACCTGCCCATTCGCTAACCGGGGCGTTGCCTGTTCGCTAACCTGGTGGCGCCGCTGGCGCCAGACTGACCACCAAGGTCGTATCTGCAGGAGCGGCGTGGAAATGTGTGGTCAGACTGTTCTATACGTCCGCTGAACGAGACAGGACGCTCCGTCTGGACCAATGAGAGCATCAGGTTGGCAACCAGCAAACGGTATCAGCCCTCTGAGGACGCAGACCTGCAAAACGTGGGATGAACTCTGAACTCACCTTGGAGTCGTAGGCGGACTGCTTGATGACCTCTGGCGCCATCCAGAAAGGCGTGCCTACGAAGGTGTTGCGTTTGATCTGCGTGTCGGTGAGCTGGCCGGCCACGCCGAAGTCTGCTAGCTTCACCTCCCCCTGCTCGGACAGCAGCACGTTGGCGGCTGTGGACGGAGACGGTCGGACAGATCGGATCAGCTTCCGGCTGAAACAACCTGCCGGCAGTAACCAGCAGCACGATCTCGGCTGCGCCGCCGGAGGACATTTGGCTAAGTATTGACAGTCGGCTACCTTTGATGTCTCTGTGGATCTTCTTCTCGGAGTGCAGGTACTCCAGACCCTTCAGGATCTCTCTGAGGATCGTAGCTATCTGGGTCTCATCCAAAGCTCCGGGCTCCATCTTCACATGGGAGACAGACCAGAAAGATGTCAGACGTACCGCCACCATGGCTTCAGATTTACACGTTGCAACACCGGATGACACCGCAGGCGGACATATTCGCATATTTTCAGTCAGTAATTAGTTCCAAACCCTGCGGTGTGTTGATGCTCCACCATCCTGCGGCAGTCAGCGGATGTTCTGACTGTCCTGGACGCTGCAGCTCATGCTAACGTAACGCATCGGAATGTTTGACATGAAGTTTGTGTCCAATCAAAATCCCGATCAAACCGCCAGTTTTATGTAAACATGAGCTGCACGTAAACGAGTCGACTTGTTTTCTACTGAAAGATGGAAAAACAAACAGCTGCCGCTGGAAGCAGAGAACTTCTCTTCTGTCTTCAGAGTGATGAAAGCTGGAAATGACTCACCAGATCCAGAGCCGAACCGCCGCCTAAATACTCCATGATGATCCATAACTTCGTATCCTGCAGCAAGAAGAAGAGAAAGCATCAGAGCTGAGGCCGGGTGGCGGTCGCCGGGCCGGGTGGCGGTCGCCGGGCCGGGTGGCGGTCACGAGCGATGTGACGGCGGAGTGAAAGGAGGAAACTAACCTTCAGGTACGAGCCGTAATACTTGGTAACGAAGGGGCTGTCGCACTGACTCAGCACGGTGATCTCCTGCTGGATGTCCTCGATCTCGTCTTCTGCCTCCTCCAGGTCGATGATCTTGATGGCCACCACTTTCTGCGTGCGATTGTCGATGCCTTTGAAGACCTCTCCAAACGAGCCCTTCCCAATGCGTTCCAGCTTGGTGAACAGCTCCTCCGGGTCCACTCTGGTGTGCTGGGGGGGGGTTAAATACATGAAGTGGAAAAGTTTGGAGAGAACCGAATGTCGAGGCATAAAGAAGAAACAGCGACAGGACGCTGTTCTTCCAGGATCTGTTAATCCACACGTTGCAACAGCTTGTTGACCAGACGGACGTGGGATTGAAGGGAAGGACGAGACGCAGGTTAAAACCAAAACCTGACATTTTACTCCTTTTTATCCGACTTACGATGTTCAAATCCTAAACATGTTCATGCCAAAATACTCCAACTTGTCAAATATCATCTTTAAAAATCCTTCCAGTCCAAACCCCCAAGTTTCAGTCGGAGAAATGAAATAAAAACGTAGCTCTGAGACGACCTGCCGGTCAGAAACCGTGACATTCACCCAATCAGCTGGAAAAACCAAACCAAGATTTTTCTCTTAACGTTCAGTTTCCCGTTCATTAAACAGACCCGTTTGTGTTTCTCTCCACAACTTTTCTGCATCTGATCACCGAAAGGAAACGAAGCTGCCGGCGGACAGTATTTATGACGTTTACCTGCTCTATGTGCACAGACACACAACGTGTCGCATGTTCAGCTGCAAATCGCAACGCAGAACCCCAGAAATGCTGCAAATGTTGGTTTCCAGGGCGGATCTGTTGCCCGCTGTCCTTGTGGGAAAATGTGGGTGCTGCATGGACTGCAGTCTTCAGCCGTTATTTCTGGAATAAATGATGGAAAATCTCTGCTTTTCCTGCCAACAGCTGATCTGTAACTCCCAGTAAAGGAACCAGAGATGCTGAATCAGGCTAAATGTTCAGACAGCTCAAATGGACGGCAGAGCTGCCATTACGAGCAGAAAATGTGTTGACTGACTCCACCAACAACTTTTATCCAAGTGGAAAATGTTGCAGGAAGGAGGCTGTTATGTGGGAAACAAAGCAGCGGTTGACCAAACCACTTCCCTTTATGACCTCCTAAGCAGACAAAGACTCATAATGTCCACGTCTGGAAGGACAGCAGGACCTTTACAGTCACGCTGAGGATGGAGATGTGACTGTTGCTCTGCAGGTTAAATCCTCACCTGACAGAAAGCTGCAGCGTCTTGGTGTGTGTGTTCAGTTAAACCACATTCATTCAGCCTGAAACCATCCAAACAAACCCGAGCAGGGATGAAATGTGCTGCATTTACAGTCAGGAGTAAATATCCTCTCCACATGTACACACTTATTTCTGCAAGGCTTCCAGCAGCAGCAGGGGAACTGGCCTGGTTCTTCACCTTGGTGCACATGAAACTGAAGCTTTAATCTGGAGACTAGTCGACATAAAGCTGCGGTGATGTGCACACATGCACGTTGGGTTTTATATCTGCAGAGATGACTTAACACCCAGGTGTGTGTGTGTGCATGATCCTACTCTGCAGGCTGTGTGGTGTGCAGCTCAACAGCTGCTTTCTTCTGCACGTTAAAGACAAGTCAGAATACATGTCAGCTTACCTGCATCCCCGGCAGGTGACCCTGTACCGGAGAATGAGCCATGATGAGGCTGATGGGCACCTCGTCCAGTAGCAGAACCCCCCTCGGCTGGACGGTCCCAGCTGTGATGCCTTCAACCTTAGCAATCCCGTTAGCACACCTTGTTACCCAACTCTACCTCCAGTAGTTCTGATGGACGCTGGAAATGTCCTCCCCACGCGCACACACCTTTTCTGTGTCGGAACAAACCCCGAGAAACCAAAACAGCTGAGCACGCTGACTGACGTCTGCTAATGCTAACTCTGAAATCTGCAGCGTTAGCCTGCGAACTAGCAGGCTAAGTGTGCTAACCAGCTGGCTAAGTGTGCTAACCAGCCGGCTAAGTGTGCTAACCAGCTGGCTAAGTGTGCTAACCAGCTGGCTAAGCGTTAGCGTGCTAACCAGCTGGCTAAGTGTTCTAACCAGCTGGCTAAGCGTGCTAACCAACTGGCTAAGCCTGCTAACCAGCTGGCTAAGCGTGCTAACCAACTGGCTAAGCCTGCTAACCAGCTGGCTAAGTGTGCTAACCAGCTGGCTAAGCGTTAGCGTGCTAACCAGCTGGCTAAGTGTTCTAACCAGCTGGCTAAGCGTGCTAACCAGCTGGCTAAGCGTTAGCGTGCTAAACAGTTAGCTCTGCGTTTAATCCTAATTTCTAGCTATAAAAAGTTTTGCCTCTGCAGCAAATTTGGCTTCAACCTGCCAACAACTATTTATTTCCAGATTCCCCCCACTGTCCCTCTCTGGAAGCGTGTTGTCTCGCTAGCGGAGCTGTCAGCTACAACCATGGTTAGCAGGTTAGCGCTGGTGCTAACGAGCTGGCAGCAGTCCGGTTTGTCCGCATCCGCAAGATGGAGTCTGCAAAATACCCAGGATTGATCTTCACCCTGACTGCTTTTCAGCAGCTCTGGAGGCATTTGCGGCCAGATAAGCTCGCCACTGTTCCTGTCGCCTCCCTCACTTTCGTCCCGTTTTCTCGGCCATCTTGTCGGTGCTGTGACGCCGATCTGGGCGGATCCGGGTCAGCATCCCGACTTCTCCTCCGGAGACCCAGGTGGAGATGCCAGGTGAACACATCAGACCCCCCACCCACCTTGCTCTGAGCATGAACTAGAAAGAGGGGTGTTTATCTGGAATCAGCAAACTCCAAACTCCACCAAACATCATCTCTCTTGCAGGAGATCAGCAGCACAACTCTGTAAACTTTACAAGATATCACAACATTTTAAATTATTTCCCTGTAAACACTGAAGCAGGAGCTGTTATTAAACACCTGGGCACAAATGTAAACTAACAGTTGTCTTCTCAGGTCATTTTCTGAAAAACCTTTTTTTTTTAACTTCTTTTTTCGTCTTTCGAAAAGTTTTTGTTAAATTCTTGAAACATTGTATGTGGTTTTATAACTGTTATCACCAAAAGGTGGTATAGTGTTGTCATGGTGCATGTTTTCACAGTCGGGTTGTGATTTTTGTAGTTTGAGATCATCAGCAAACGTTACTGTTACCGGTAGCATGCTAATAAGACGAGACTACAAACGGGTGGAGCCTCCGTGACGTCACCCGCAGGTTGAAGCTCATTGGACAGTTCCCAGCGTCGCCATCTTGACAGCGTCTCTCCCGGGGAAAAGAAAAATCAGCAAAGATATGGAGCTGAGAGGGGGGTTGTGAGTGTGAGGAAGGATGATTGATGCCTGTAGGTAGGAGCTAACTGAGCTAAGCTCAGAGCTAAAATAAGCTAACCTGCTAACGGAGGTAGGTGGGCTAAAGCTAAGTCACATTGTTAGCTTAACCGCCGGAGGTTGCTGCTTGATAATTTATTAGCAACCATGGCCGCTGTTAACTGTAGCTTTGCTAATAGGCTAGTTATATGTAGACTACCACTTCTACCCCTAATTTTAGCATTCCTAAGAAGCTACCACTTCTACCACTCCCCTCCCTGAGCGGTCACCTTATCGTGGTGGAGGGGTTTGTGTGTCCCAAAGATCCTAGCAGCTATGTTGTTGGGGGCTTTATGCCCCTGGTAGGGTCACCCATGGCAAACAGGTGTCTAGGGGAGGGACCAGACTAAGTACGGCTCAAAGACCTCTATGATGACCACAAACCTGGGCATAAATGTTCCCTTGCCCGAACGCGGGTTACCGGGACCGCCCTCTGAAGGCAGGCCTGGGGGTGGGGCACGAGAGCGGGCGTCTGGTGGCCGGACCTTTGCCCATGGGTCACATGGGCCCCACCTCCCGTGGGCTCACCATCTGCGGGAGGAGCCGTAGGGGTCGGGTGCAATGTGAGCTGGGCGGCAGCAAGGGGCGGGGACCCTGGCGGTCCGTTCCCCGGCTGCAGAAGCTGGCTCTAGGGACGTGGAACGTCACCTCTCTGGTGGGGAAGGAGCCTGAGCTTGTGCGTGAGGTTGAGCGGTTCCGACTAGATATAGTTGGACTCACCTCGACGCATGGCTTGGGCTCTGGAACCAGAACCCTCAAAAGGGGCTGAACCTTCTTCCACTCTGGAGTTGGTCATGGTGAGAGGCGCCAAGCAGGTGTGGGCATTCTCATCAGCCCTGAGCTTGGTGC
Source organism: Telmatherina bonti (assembly GCF_933228915.1). NCBI lineage: Eukaryota > Metazoa > Chordata > Actinopteri > Atheriniformes > Telmatherinidae > Telmatherina > Telmatherina bonti. The sequence goes on from NC_136633.1 coordinate 29,440,087, forward strand.
CTGCACGTTGGGGTTTACCCCGGTGGATGAAAGGGTAGTTTCCCTCCGCCTGGAGGTGGGGGGACAGGTTCTGACTGTCTGTGTTTATGCACCGAACAGCAGTTCAGAGTACCCACCCTTTCTGGAGTCCTTGGAGGGAGTGCTGGAGGGTGCTCCTTCTGGGGACTCCATTGTTCTGCTGGGAGGCATGGTCCCCCCCCTCTGAACCCAAATGGTGTTTTGTTATTGGACTTCTGTGCTCGTCATGGATTGTCCATAAAAACACCATGTTCTAAGAGTGTCCATATATACACCTGGCATCAGGACTCCCTGGGCCGCAATTCGATGATCGATTTTGTAGTCGTATCATAGGAACTTCAGCCACATGCCTTGGACACTCGGGTGAAGGGGGGGGCGGAGCTTCAACTGATCACCACCTGGTGGTGAGTTGGCTCAGATGGTGGGGGAGGAAGCCGGTCAGATCTGGCAGGCCCAAACGTGTTGTGAGGGTCTGCTGGGAACGTCTGGCTGAGTCCCCCGTCAGAGCGAGCTTCAACTCCCACCTTCAGCAGAGCTTCAACCATGTCCCGAGTGAGGCGGGGGACATTGAGTCTGAATGGGCTGTGTTCCATGCCTCTATTGTTGAGGCGGCCAGCTGGAGCTGTGGCCGTAAGGTCGTTGTTGCCTGTCGTGGCGGTGATCCCAGGACTCGTTGATGGACACCAGCAGTGAGGGATGCCGTCAAGCTGAAGAAGGAGAGGAGTCCTATCGGGCCTTCTTGGCCTGTGGGACTCTGGATGCGGCTGATGGGTACCAACAGGCTAAGCGGCATGCGGCTTCTGCTGTCGTCAAGGCAAAAACTCGGGACTTCCGGACGACTTCGAGGCGATTCTGGTCCACCATCCGGCGGCTCAGGAGAGGGGAAGCAGTGCTCCATCGACACTGTGTACAGTGGAGGCGGGTGGCTGCTGACCTCAACTCGGGACGTTGTGGGTTGGTGGAGGGAATACTTCGAAGACCTCCTCAATCCTACCAACACGTCTTCTGATGAGGAACCAGAGCTGGGGGACTCGGGTGGACTCTCCTATCTCTGGGACTGAAGTCACTGAGGTGGTCAAAAAGCTCCTTGGCGGCAAGGCCCCGGGGGTGGCTGAGATCCGCCCGGAGTTCCTTAAGGCTCTGGATGCTGTGGGGCTGTCCTGGCTGACACGCCTCTGCAGCATCGCGTGGACATCGGGGACAGTGCTGCTGGACTGGCAGACTGGGGTGGTGGTCCCCCTTTTTAAGAAGGGGGACCGAAAGATGTGTTCTATTTACAGGGGAATCACACTCCTCAGCCTCCCTGGTAAGGTCTATTCAGGGGTCCTGGAGAGGAGGGTCTGTCGGATAGTCGAATCTCAGATTGAGGAGGAGCAGTGTGGTTTTTGTCCTGGTCGTGGAACAGTGGACCAGCTCTATACCCTCTTTGGGGTCCTGGAGGGGGCATGGGAGTTTGCCAACCTGGCATCAGGACTCCCTGAGCCGCAGTTCGATGGATCTAGAAAAGGCATTCTCCAGGTCCTGTGGGGGGTACTCTGGGAGTATGGGGTACCAGACCCCCTTGTACGATCTGTCTGGTCCCTGTACGACAGGTGTCAGAGCTTGGTCCGCATTGCCGGTAGTAAGTCGGATTCGTTTCCGGTGAGGGTTGGACTCCACCAACGCTGCCCTTTATCACCGATTCTGTTAATCATTTATATGGACAGAATTTCTAGGTGCAGCCGAGGTGTTGAGGGGAGCTCTCACTCCAGCTCTCACTTGAGCGATTCGCGGCTGAGTGTGAAGCGGCTGGGATGAGAATCAGCACCTCCAAATCTGGGACCATGGTCCTCAGCCGGAATAGGGTGGATTGCTCTCTCCGGGTCGGGAGTCAGGTCCTGCCTCAAGTGGAGGAGTTTAAATATCTCGGGGTCTTGTTCACGAGTGAGGGAAGGATGGAGCGTGAGATGGACAGACGGATCGGTGCGGCGTCTGCAGTAATGCGGACTCTGCGCCGGTCTGTCGTGGTGAAGAAGGAGCTGAGCCAGAAGGCGAAGTTCTCGATTTACCAGTCGATCTACATTCCTACCCTCACCTATGGTCATGAGCTGTGGGTCGTGACCGAAAGAACGAGATCTCATATACAGGCGGCTGAAATGAGTTTCCTCCGCAGGGTAGCCGGGCTCTCCCTTAGAGATAGGGTGAGGAGCTCGGTCATCCTGGAGGAGATCAGAGTAGAGCCGCTGCTCCTCCGCATCGAGAGGAACCAGTTGAGGTGGCTCGGGCATCTGGTCAGGATGCCTCCTGGACCTCCCTGGTGAGGCAAATGTGGGAGGGGAGAGGGAAGTCTGGGCTTCCCTGCATCTGCTACTGCTCCCACAACCCGACCCCGGATAAGCAGCACAAGATGGATGGATGGATGGATGGCACTTTTACTGCAAATTTTAGTATTCCTAATAAGTTTGCCACCAATTAGTAAACACTCCTCCTTCTGCCTGTAGCATTGCTAATAAGCTACCGTAACTGACGTCAGAACTCAGAGGTGAACTCTCACCTCTTTACTGCCCTCTGGTGGATGTATCTGTTAAAAAACTTGCTCAATTATGGGACGGGCCAGTGACGTTTGGAACTGACCTCCCTATTGACATATATAAGTAGGCCTTTCAGCAACATACACACGAAGAAGAAAAGATTTTCTATGAGACAGATATCATTTGAAGGTATAGGTATGTGAAACTCATGAAAAACTCTGTAGTACAGCTGTTGGGCCTGTGAGTGGTGCTGCAGTATCGCTACAAAGACATGGAGCATGCTCAGAAACCTGTGAAGGCGGGGTTTACTCATGGGACATTGTCGGATCAGGAAAGACATGTTTAAGATTCTAAACACGGAAACTAATCATGGCATTTGAGGATTATAGATCTACTTCTCCTTTATGTACGCAGACAGAGATTTCCATTTCAGACATTGTCCTATGTTCCTGTCACACGTCCATGTGTCTGTTACGCTGTCATGGTTGCTAAGTCGGTTCATCCACTAGAGGGCAGAGTTCACTTCCACGTTCTGACAGCGGTTGCTTGCGTAACGCATTGCTAAAAAGTTGTTTCCAACTGTCCAAAATCACCGGAAGAAGAACACTTTTTCTTTTTTTTTTTTTAAACTGTTTTAAACTTGTTTTTGGCTGCTTTTTATCTGGCGGTTTCTGCACTATCTCCTTTGTTTGTCTTTTTCTCTTGTTTGTTCCATTCTCTGGTTGTGTGTCAGCTACACAACTCAGCACGGCCCCCGGTGGTTTCTGGTGGCATTGCTCCGTTTTCTGCGACGGACAGGTAAGCTCCTTGAACACAGACTGTATTACGTACCTAACCAACGCAGGAGACTCAGCATAAATCGACCTTTAGCTTTGCGGTGGTGAGTTTAGATGTTCACATTATTTATTTATCTTTTAATTGTTTGGGTGTTTTGTCCTGGATACAAATTTTTCCCCAAAGCGAAGGATTCTGAAAATTTACAGGCCTGGAGGATGTACTGCAGATGGTATGCAGTTTTCACATTTTTGATAGATACATTTTATTTTGAAAAATTTCTAAGCTCTACAACAGCAGCTGGACAGCAAATGATGTGAGAGAGCGCTGGGGACGAGTTGCGAGAAAGGTCTCTGGAAATGGGGGTCTCAAACCTGGACCAAGGAGCTGCAGCCTCTGACAGAAGGCTTCATGTGCTTTGGGAGCGGACTCCCCAAAAAGCAGTTTACTGGGACGAAACGTCGGATGTAGGGATCCTCAGAGGATTGTGGTCCTGCAGAGGCCAGAGTCCTGCATGTTTTAGGAGTTTTTCTGCCACAACACATGTAGAAGCAAACAATGGAGCCGCATCTCTTCCAGGTGATCAGAACTTCCAGATCCGGACAGAAAAGTTTCTATACATCAGATTTTCACATTCAACACAGATCCATTTTAAAGTTCTGATAAAATTTATTATTTTATTTATTTTACATGGTGATGAAACAAAATGCCTGAAAGCAGCATTTAAGCCCAAACATGGATACAGACTGGATATCAGGCACAGCGCACATTTTCCAGCTGGTCTGACAGGTTTCCACTGACTCCTCTTCGACTGGAACAAGCACACAACAATTCTCCTCCTGATTTTAGGTTTTTTTTTTTTTTTTTTTGCTTTTTTCCACCTTTGTATATTTTTCTTCTGTTTTCTGACATTTGTCATTTCTGCCCCATGTTTTATTTGGATCTAGTCTGCAGACACTTCTTCATTGTCATGTTTTGTCATTTATATTTACAAAATTTTTCCCCATTTTATTGGTTTATTTTTTTTCTACCCTAATTGTGCACATTTTTCTTGTTTTCCTTTTTTTTGTATAATTTTTTCATATGTTTATTGCTTTGTCTCCTCATGATTTATGTTTGTTTTCACACCAGTTTTATTTCTACTGTATTTGTATTTTTCTTATAATTGACATTGTCTCTGATATTTCTACATGTTTAATCATCTTTTAGATGTTTTAGTTTTTCCTCTGCGGAATGGAGCCTGAAACGCGCCGCTTCGGCCGCCAGAGGGCGCCCGCGCACGGCGCGGCAGGTGCGGCGTCCTCGCGGCGGTCGTGACGCCGCTGCTGGTGGAACATCGCGTGCCGCAACTACAAGTCACCACAAGCAGTGATTGGCTGCTGTTTTTATTTACAGCCTCGTATTTTACAGAATAAAATGTTTCATAATGATGAAAATGTGAATTTTATTTCCAAGCTGCAGGCAGTTATCGATCAGATGATCAATAACGGCTTTGAAACATGATTTTTTTTTTTTTTTTTTTTGCTGCAAATTGAGCGTTTTATATATTATTTGACATTTTACATCCCATCCTTTTGAAATAAAAATTCCGAGCTGCAGCGTGGAGGCGCAGCATCACTGCGCTCCCTCTTTGCGCCTCTCCGCTGCGCGTGCGGAGGGGAGCGCAGCCTCCCTCCTCCATGCGTAAGTTATGTAGGGCAGGACGGGAACCTGGCCGCCGCACGTGAAGGAGCCAGATTATTCCGCGCTTTCCGTCCACAGGATCAGACCTGCGTCGCCACGCGCGTGACTCTGAGGCGCAGCTGAGACAAAGATGGACATCACGGACCAAGGAGCGCAGATGGAGCCGCTCCTCCCGGTGAGATGCCGCTTTCAGCTCCGTTTCAGCGCAAACCGCGGCTCACGCGCCGCCGCGCATCGTGACTGACGCGGATTCCTACCATGAGAAGGAAGCTTCTCCTGCAGCTGCTTCAGGCTTTCAGCAGATCTGCAGATGTTTCTGCAACAGTTTCAGCTTTTTACCACAGAAGAGGTCAATATGTGGTGGGGGGCGGGGGGGCACCCCGGCAGGACTCGGACCCGTTTTTCTCAGAATCTGGCAGGTTAATGAGGAGTCTGGACATGGTCATGTCAGCGCAGGTTCAGCAGGTGGGGGGGATAAAGACCAGGAAAACCCGCTCAGGTGGGGCTCCCTGATCCGGTCTGGGTCTGGTCCAGCTCGTTAGCAGGCTGGACAGAAGATGTGAGATTTACTGAGACCTGATGCTCTGATTGGGGGGGGGGGGGGGTTGTTAGACCTGGACTTGGTGTTCCAGCTGGTGATGATGATGATGATGATGATGGCCGTCCTGCCTCCCCTGCAGTCTCAATGCAGTCTGGCTGCTTCTCCGTCATTGTGAGTCCTTACCCCCCCCCCACCCCAATCAGGCTGCTACGCAGCAAGCAGCCGGCGTTGCCATGGTTACAGCAGGATGTGTATCAGCATGAGGAGCTCTGTGTCCGCCTGATTGGTCACAAACGGGATTAGAAGGTTTTTAGTTCCATAGTTCACATTTTATTAACTCGATTTTCTTCTTTTTCAGGACCAAAGTTCTCAAGAAGCTAAAGATGTGGTGAGTTAGACTTTTTTCTGTCTGCATGTCATCGACTCGCTGCCTGATGTCAATGGAAAACATCCAGTTGTGTAAAACGCTGCGATTGATCCAGAACATCGATCGGTGAAGCTTAAAAACCAAACGGGCTCATGAGGCCAGAGCAGCGGCTCTGAACTGATGTGTTTACACCTCAGAGGGAACTCCGTCTCTTATTATCGTCCCCAACCGTTTTTACTATAAAAGCTCCACAATGCAGCGTTTACTGCCACCTAGTGGCCAAACTGGAGACTGCACCAACATCTCAGGTAAGTTCTGGTTTGTTCCAGACCTCCAGTCGCACCCGGGGGTCCAGTAAAGTCCTGCTTCAGACCAGTCCACATGCAGGTTAGCCATACTGTTAAACCAGTAAGACTCCAGTAGGACCAGTCCACATGTAGGTTAGCCATACTGTTAAACAAGTAAGGCTCCAGTAGGACCAGTCCACATGTAGGTTAGCCATACTGTTAAACCAGTAAGACTCCAGTAGGAGCAGTCCACATGTAGGTTAGCCATACTGTTAAACCAGTAAGACTCCAGTAGGACCAGTCCACATGTAGGTTAGCCATACTGTTAAACCAGTAAGACTCCAGTAGGAGCAGTCCACATGTAGGTTAGCCATACTGTTAAACCAGTAAGACTCCAGTAGGAGCAGTCCACATGTAGGTTAGCCATACTGTTAAACCAGTAAGGCTCCAGTAGGACCAGTCCACATGTAGATTAGCCATACCGTTAAACCAGTAAGGCTCCAGTAGGACCAGTCCACATGTAGGTTAGCCATACTGTTAAACCAGTAAGGCTCCAGTAGGACCAGTCCACATGTAGGTTAGCCATACTGTTAAACCAGTAAGGCTCCAGTAGGACCAGTCCACATGTAGATTAGCCATACTGTTAAACCAGTAAAACTCCAGTACACTCTCAAAAATAGAGGTACAAGATAAGGACATTTCTATACCTATAGCTACATTTTAAAGAAGTGTTGTCTCAAAAGTACAATACTGGTCTTTAAGAGACCAGAAACACCTTCAGAGTACGAAAAAGGGTTCAAAGTGACATAAAGTACAAATTTGTACCTTTTTGATCATAAGGGTACCTGCAGCATTGAAAAATGTAATGTTAATGGCTGTAATGTTACAAACTAGAGCAGAGTTGAGTGATGACAGTAGTACTACTTAACAGTCATTTACTACATCAGACAATGAAGGTCAGATGCTGCAAACTAAGTGTATGTCTGGTCAGTATTTTGAGTTTTTGAAGATTATTTCTAGATTAAAGATAAGATAATATTGTTAAGTGGAATGGACCAGACCTAATGCTGTGAAAAACATAAAAATCATAACTTGATAAGGTGAGGTTGAACTTGATAAGGTACAAAAATACACCAGAACTGAAGGGTACAGAAATGTCTCTCAAAAGAGTACACCCCCAGCGACAAGCATTTGTACCTTTTTAGGTACAAGCTGGTACCTCTATTTCTGAGTGTGTAGGACCAGTCCACATGTAGGTTAGCCATACTGTTAAACCAGTAAGGCTCCAGTAGGACCAGTCCACATGTAGGTTAGCCATACTGTTAAACCAGTAAGGCTCCAGTAGGACCAGTCCACATGTAGGTTAGCCATACTGTTAAACCAGTAAGACTCCAGTAGGACCAGTCCACATGTAGGTTAGCCATACTGTTAAACCAGTAAGGCTCCAGTAGGACCAGTCCACATGTAGGTTAGCCATACTGTTAAACCAGTAAGACTCCAGTAGGACCAGTCCACATGTAGGTTAGCCATACTGTTAAACCAGTAAGGCTCCAGTAGGACCAGTCCACATGTAGGTTAGCCATACTGTTAAACCAGTAAGACTCCAGTAGGACCAGTCCACATGTAGGTTAGCCATACTGTTAAACCAGTAAGGCTCCAGTAGGACCAGTCCACATGTAGGTTAGCCATACTGTTAAACCAGTAAGACTCCAGTAGGACCAGTCCACATGTAGGTTAGCCATACTGTTAAACCAGTAAGGCTCCAGTAGGACCAGTCCACATGTAGGTTAGCCATACTGTTAAACCAGTAAGGCTCCAGTAGGACCAGTCCACATGTAGGTTAGCCATACTGTTAAACCAGTAAGGCTCCAGTAGGACCAGTCCACATGTAGGTTAGCCATACTGTTAAACCAGTAAGGCTCCAGTAGGACCAGTCCACATGTAGGTTAGCCATACTGTTAAACCAGTAAGACTCCAGTAGGACCAGTCCACATGAAGGTTAGCCATACCGTTAAACCAGTAAGACTCCAGTAGGACCAGTCCACATGAAGGTTAGCCATACCGTTAAACCAGTAAGACTCCAGTAGGAGCAGTCCACATGAAGGTTAGCCATACCGTTAAACCAGTAAGACTCCAGTAGGAGCAGTCCACATGAAGGTTAGCCATACCGTTAAACCAGTAAGACTCCAGTAGGAGCAGTCCACATGTAGGTTAGCCATACCGTTAAACCAGTAAGACTCCAGTAGGAGCAGTCCACATGTAGGTTAGCCATACCGTTAAACCAGTAAGACTCCAGTAGGAGCAGTCCACATGAAGGTTAGCCATACCGTTAAACCAGTAAGACTCCAGTAGGAGCAGTCCACATGAAGGTTAGCCATACCGTTAAACCAGTAAGGCTCCAGTAGGAGCAGTCCACATGAAGGTTAGCCATACCGTTAAACCAGTAAGACTCCAGTAGGACCAGTCCACATGTAGGTTAGCCATACCGTTAAACCAGTAAGGCTCCAGTAGGACCAGTCCACATGAAGGTTAGCCATACCGTTAAACCAGTAAGACTCCAGTAGGAGCAGTCCACATGAAGGTTAGCCATACCGTTAAACCAGTAAGGCTCCAGTAGGAGCAGTCCACATGTAGGTTAGCCATACCGTTAAACCAGTAAGACTCCAGTAGGAGCAGTCCACATGAAGGTTAGCCATACCGTTAAACCAGTAAGACTCCAGTAGGAGCAGTCCACATGAAGGTTAGCCATACCGTTAAACCAGTAAGGCTCCAGTAGGAGCAGTCCACATGAAGGTTAGCCATACCGTTAAACCAGTAAGACTCCAGTAGGACCAGTCCACATGAAGGTTAGCCATACCGTTAAACCAGTAAGACTCCAGTAGGAGCAGTCCACATGTAGGTTAGCCATACCGTTAAACCAGTAAGGCTCCAGTAGGACCAGTCCACATGAAGGTTAGCCATACCGTTAAACCAGTAAGACTCCAGTAGGAGCAGTCCACATGTAGGTTAGCCATACCGTTAAACCAGTAAGGCTCCAGTAGGACCAGTCCACATGAAGGTTAGCCATACCGTTAAACCAGTAAGGCTCCAGTAGGACCAGTCCACATGAAGGTTAGCCATACCGTTAAACCAGTAAGGCTCCAGTAGGACCAGTCCACATGAAGGTTAGCCATACCGTTAAACCAGTAAGACTCCAGTAGGAGCAGTCCACATGTAGGTTAGCCATACCGTTAAACCAGTAAGGCTCCAGTAGGACCAGTCCAGTGAAAATGCTGGTGAAAAAACTATTTAAAACAGAAATGAAATAATTTTAATGCTAAAAGTTGAAAGTTTTTTGCTTAAATTCACGTGAAATCAAACTTTTGTTTCGTGTTAAAACTATTCAGCGACGTCTGAAAGATCCGCAGCGATGGATTCAATATTCTAGTTTTTTTTAGTTACGAATTAAATATCTTCACGTAAAGGAAAAACACTTTTAAAACTTTATTTTAAAAAAGGACATTTTCACTTTTAAATTCTTTTAAATTTTATCTTTATTAATTTGAAATATTTTTTTATTCAAATTTTAATATTTTTTAAAATTAAAATAAAACAATAAAAATTATTGAAAGGCTTAAAAACTAAGAAATGAAATGATAAATAAGCCATTTAGCTTTCTGCAGCTGACATGAATTCATTCATCTTCAGATGTTTTAACAGATTTTATTTCATTAAAATGTTTCTGGAAAAAAAAATAAATTTAGATTTAAAAACTTAACCTGAGATGGAACCGGACTGGAGAAGGACTAGAGATCTTACTGGAATCGGACTGGAGCCGGACTGGAACCGGACTGGAATCAGACTGGAGTAGGACTGGAGCCGGACTTGAGCTGCACTGGAACCGGACTGGAATCAGACTGGAGTCGGACTGGAACTGGACTAGAGCTGCACTGGAACCGAACTGGAAGCGGTCTGGAACTGAACTGGAACTAGGCTGGAACCAGACTGGACCCAGACTGGAACCGGACTGGAGGAGAACTAGAATCGGACTGGAATCAGACTGGAGCCGGTTTGGAACTGAACTGGAACTAGACTGGAATCACACATGAGCCGGACTGGAGGAGGAGTAGAGTCAGACTGGAACCGGAATTGAGCCGGACTGGAGCCGGAATGGAGCCAGACTGTAACTAGACTGGAACTGGACTAGAATCAGACCGGAGCCGGACCGGATCCGGACCGGAGCCGGACTGGAGGCTCATGTTAGCGGTCATGCTGAGGACACTGAAGGCAGCAGAAGTAAACAGTCATGCTTCACAAAATAAAACAGGAAGAAAAACAAATTGGTTTCAAAATAAAATGAGGATAAAGAGCAGAAACCGTGACGATGGAAAACAGAACAACGTGCTGGTCTGCCAGACGAGACGGGAAGAGGATCCAGTCCTGGTTTTGAACTGGACTTGGTGGTTTTTCTTGCTGCAGACGAGCAGGAGGACGAGGACATGATCGGAGGGAAATCTCTGGACGTCAGGAGGATGAAGGTGGAGGAAGAGGAAGCAGCTGCAGACGGGCTGAACATCATTGATCAAAACTTTCCAGGATTCCATGTGATGGAAAGCCTCCGTCAGCGTTTGGCAGCCCGAGCAGCATGTTCACCTCTGCAGTCACACACCCGCATGCCAGCACACACACACGTGCACGCGGAACAGCTGTGAGCTTTGCAGCTCGCGCGGCTCGGTGATGTCAGAGCGCTAATCTCTGGGGGGTTGTCGGATGGACGCTTGTCAGGAACATTTGATGCGACCCTGCAGCGGAGCTGCTGGCGTTTCCCTGCAGCTTTTCCCGGCCTGAAGCCGCTCCCGGACCCAGGATCACCTGATTCTCCTCTTCCTCTCCTGCCTCTCTCTCATTTCCTGCAACAATCGGCAGCAAACGGAGCTGCGAGCCGGGTTCAGGCCCTCAGCCTCTTATTTCCCCGCTGCTGCCGCGGAGGTCGCGGGCATCCGCCCCACCTGACGGGCTGCAACATGCTCCCCGTGGACCCCAGCCGGGGCTTTGTCTATCAGGTAGGCTTTGCTTCTGCTGACATCCTGATCCGGAGCTGACCTGGTCCATCTTAGTGTTCATCTTCCGTACAGATTTATTCTGCTTGTTTGCTAAGAAGGTCAAAAGTCTTCATCTCCATCAGCATCTTCGTCCACTTCCTGTTTGTCTGTCCGTCTGATCTGTTTCGCATCTTCCAGCTGCACTGTGCATCTTCCTCCTTGCCACGGTAACCACGGTTACCATCTGTAGGGCTGAACACCATGACAACAGATGCTGCCAGCCAATGGCAGGGCTTGCAGCGTAATCCGTGGCTTCTCCTGCTGGCCGTGAGCTGCAAAACCTCTCTGGCTCTCAGAACATGTAGAGCATTCAGATTTAGGCTTCGCCTACCTGCGTTATTTATAGAAACACTCATCGTTCCTGCTGTACCTGAACGCCTCTGGAGACATCCTGGAAGGAATGAGGGCACGCTTCCTCTTCCCAGTCAGGAATGTTGGGATGTTTCTTCTGGAACGGAGCTTTTAGGAATCAGGGATTTATCTGCATCCCAACTTTTACTCCTGAAAGACTGGATTCATCTCCTCCAGGTTCCATGTTGGTGCTTTTATAAGCTGGAATGAACGTAAACATGTTTAAACATATCAAATGCCACCAAATTTTATTTATGAAGCTCTTTAAATGCAATAATGTTGAGAAACATTCAGCACAACAAAACCCAAAACATAAAACACAATAAATACACTAAAAGACAGATCAGCATATACCAAATATAAACGTGTTAAATTAGATAAATATGAAGCAACAAATTAATCTAAATATATTTGAATAAAATATATGTATGATAAAATAAAATATGTTGTGTAATGTTTTGAAAAATATTTTTAAATTTAAAAAGCATAAAATTTACTAAATTTTTGAATTTCTTTAAAAAATTTTCATATAATAATATAGAAATGTTTCACTGTTTTATATAAAAAATATACCATAAAAATATAAAATGTGAAAAAAAATTAGGTAAATAAAATATAAAATAAAGATATTGATGAGATTATACAATATAATAAATTTTTAAAATCGTACTAAATATTGTCTAAATAAAAAATTATCACTAACTTTCAAATGTGTAAAATTTATTTTAGAAAAATTAAATGTAGTAAACTATATTTTTGATAATAACAACATACAAGCTTAAATGACATAAAATATTATCAAAACTTATTTTTCTCTAAATTTCAAGTTGTTTATCATATAATTTCTTTAAGATAAACATGAGAATGATCCTGAATGTCGTACAAAATCATTATCCATGGTTTATGATGATATTTTTCTGCCCCGACCATGGACACCACATGGATCTGGGTCTGGACCAGGATGAGTTTCCGGCCCTGGTTCAGGTTTTATTCAGCCAGCAAACCAGCCTCCTGCTCTTCCTGATGCTCATCACTTTCACCTTCTGACAGCGGTTGCTCCTCCCTGAGCCGTCACCTTATCATGGTGGAGGGGTTTGTGTGTCCCGAAGATCCTAGCAGCTATGTTGTCTGGGGCTTTATGCCCCTGGTAGGGTCACCCATGGCAAACAGGTGTCTAGGGGAGGGACCAGACCAAGCACGGCTCATCGACTCCTATGATGATGAAAAACTTGGGCAGAAATGTTCCCTTGCCCGGACGCGGGTTACCGGGACCCCCCTCTGGAGCCAGGCCTGGAGGTGGGGTACGAGAGCGAGCGTCTGGTGGCCGGGCCTTCGCCCATGGGGCCCGGTCGGGCTCAGCCCGAAAGGGTTACATGGGCCCCACCTCCTGTGGGCTCACCATCTGCGGGAGGAGCCGTAGGGGTCGGGTGCAGTGTGAGCTGGGCGGCAGCAAGGGGCGGGGACCCTGGCGGTCCGATCCTCGGCTGCAGAAGCTGGCACTAGGGACGTGGAACGTCACCTCTCTGGTGGGGAAGGAGCCTGAGCTTGTGCGCGAGGTTGAGCGGTTCCGACTAGATATAGTTGGACTCACCTCCACGCATGGCTTGGGCTCTGGAACCAGAACCCTCGAGAGGGGCTGGACCTTCTTCCACTCTGGAGTTGCTCATGGTGAGAGGCGCCGAGCAGGTGTGGGCATTCTCATCAGCCCCCAGCTTGGTGCCTGCACGTTGGGGTTTACCCCGGTGGATGAAAGGGTAGTTTCCCTCCGCCTCCGGGTGGGGGGACGGGTCCTGACTGTTGTCTGTGCTTATGCACCGAACAGCAGTTCAGAGTACCCACCCTTTCTGGGGTCCTTGGAGGGAGTGCTGGAGGGTGCTCCTTCTGGGGACTCCATTGTTCTGCTGGGGGACTTCAATGCTCACGTGGGCAATGACAGTGAGACCTGGAGGGGAGTGATTGGGAGGCATGGTCCCCCCCTCTGAACCCAAATGGTGTTTTGTTATTGGACTTCTGTGCTCGTCATGGATTGTCCATAACGAACACCATGTTCCAGCATAAGGGTGTCCATATGTACACCTGGCATCAGGATTCCCTGGGCCGCAGTTTGATGATTGATTTTGTAGTCGTATCGTCGGACCTGCGGCCACATGCCTTGGACACTCGGATGAAGAGGGGGGCGGAGCTTCAACTGATCACCACCTGGTGGTGAGTTGGCTCAGATGGTGGGGGAGGAAGCCGGTCAGATCTGGCAGGCGGCCAGCCGGAGCTGTGGCTGTAAGGTCGTTGGTGCCTGTCGTGGCGGTATTCCCAGGACTCGTTGGTGGACACCAGCAGTGAGGGATGCCGTCAAGCTGAAGAAGGAGTCCTATCGGGCCTTCTTGGCCTGTGGGACTCTGGAGGCAGCTTCCGGACGGCTTCGAGGAGATTCTGGTCCACCATCCGGCGGCTCAGGAGGGGGAAGCAGTGCTCCATCAACACTGTGTACAGTGGAGATGGGGAGCTGCTGACCTCAACTCGGGACGTTTTGAACTCTCCTATCTCTGGGGCTGAAGTTGCTGAGGTGGTCAAAAAGCTCCTTGGCGGCAAGGCCCCGGGGGTGGATGAGATCCGCCCGGAGTTCCTTAAGGCTCTGGATGCTGTGGGGCTGTCCTGGCTGACACGTCTCTGCAGCATCGCGTGGACATCGGGGCAGTACCGCTGGATTGGCAGACTGGGGTGGTGGTCCCACTTTTTAAGAAGGGGGACCAGAGGGTGTGTTCCAATTACAGGGGAATCACACTCCTCAGCCTCCCTGGTAAGGTCTATTCAGGGGTCCTGGAGAGGAGGGTCCGCCGGATAGTCGAATCCCGGATTGAGGAGGAGCAGTGTGGTTTTCGTCCTGGTCGCGGAACAGTGGACCAGCTCTATACCCTCTTTGGGGTCCTGGAGGGGGTATAGGAGTTTGCCCAACCAGTCTACATGTGCTTTGTGGACCTGGAGAAGGTGTTCGACCGTGTCCCCCGGGGGCTCCTGTGGGGGGTACTCCGTGAGTATGGGGTACCGGACCCCCTTGTACGAGCTGTCCGGTCCCTGTACGACAGGTGTCAGAGCTTGGTCCACATTGCCGGTAGTAAGTCAGATTTGTTTCCGGTGAGGGTTGGACTCCGCCAAGGCTGCCCTTTATCACCGATTCTGTTCATAACTTATATGGACAGAATTTCTAGGTGCAGCCGAGGTGTTGAGGGGATCTGGCTTGGTGGCCTCAGGATTGGGTCCCTGCTTTTTGCGGATGACGTGGTTGTTAAGATTGTTGGATGACGTAGTAACACAAACGATTAAACCAGATGAGTATGATTGTTTGAGATGAAAAGGTGCGCATGCGTCAGTTCCGTGGGTTAACTTCCCTCTGGAGAGGACTTATTTCACTGAATTGTTGTCAGGAGTACACGGCCCGTTGGTATGTAATAATTGCCAGTACAGTAAGAAAAGGGGAAAATGTTTACATACAAATATTTGTGTATGTTATGTTGTTATCCCACTGTGTTAGCTCCAGATGGTAAAGTTTATTAGTCGGACATAAGTTGTATTTTTGGGACGACTAATACCGGGGTGCTGCTAGTTCCTGTTAGCACTGTTAGTTGCAGTGAGAAACGGGTAACTTTGAGCAGTCGACAGCGGCCGGTGATGTTTACGGTGTGGTAAACGGTGTTTTGTTTCTTGTAAATTATTACAGTGTCACGCATGTTATTATCCGATTGTTTTTTCTGTGCATTGCGAGTAAAACGTGCGGTACACGAGTGCATTGTTTACATGGGAGAGGTAGAGCGCTGCTTTGCGCATGCCCAGTAGGCGCTCAGAATTCTGGGAAATGTAGTCACTGATATCGGTGTTGTTTTATGCCAGCCCTTTCATTTCCTTCCATGTATGTCGTTTATGTGTGTTTCAGGTTTATGACCTGTGGTCAATCAATAAACATTCAAGTAAAAGACAAACACGAGTTATAACGTTGTGTGCTTCCTGGCATGCCTTTTCGGAAGGCTAAAAAAATCAATGTCCGAACAGTCATCAACCAGTGGATAGCCAGAAGAATGGAGTGTCCATTGAAGATTGCTTAACTTCTGACAAAGGCTAACAGTCCACCTGCAAAGCTGTCTGCCTATTCACTAACTCACTGGCAAACAAATAAGTAAAAACTGTAGAGAAGACAGAGTCTGCAAGTAATCAAGGGCTCCGTCCACAGTAAAAGCTTATTAACTGCTGATCAACGCCAGACAAGACATAGAAATGGCAGCAACAGAGGAGGAGCTGGAGAAGCTTAAGCAGAAGCGATCAGCAGCCCAGACTGCATTTACCAAAAGAGCCAAATACCTTATTTCCAGAGTCAATGCTTTAAGTGAAGCTGAATTGAAGAATGAGTGGGGAAATTTTAAATGGGAATATTCCAAAGTCAGAGATACTGGGTTTGATTATACCACAGCCCTGAGAGAAGCAGCTGATGATGAATCTGAAAAAAAGGCGGATACCATCAACAAGAAAACAGTGGAATGCGACTTTAAGTTTGATGAAGCCCAACAGATCATTCAAGAGAGCTTCTGGATCAGGTTTGCTGAAGGGGAAATTACCACCCTTGCTAACGAGGCTGAGTTAGCTATCGAGCAAGCTGAGGCAGCGGACCATCAACAGATGACAAGAAGGCAGTGTGAACTAACAAACAGAACCCTGGAACGGGAGGTTTGTGACCTCGAAAAAGGATTAAACGAGTGGTTGGAGTTGATTCCTAGAGCCAAAGTGACAGAGTCCGAAGACCTTATCAGAAAACTGGGGAAACGGCGTGACAATCTGTGGGATAAATGAACCTGGCAAGGCAGTTCTTATAGCTTGGAAGGGTCTGATGATGAAGACAAGCTGGGAAAAGATAAAAGAGCAGAAGAGATACAACCAGAAAACAGAGCTGAACTAGACCAGGGCAGTGGGCATCGTGAGACCAGTGAGCTAGAAACTGTCCCTGATAATCAACCAGAACCCAACCAAACTAACCCCATCCCATTTCCCATGGCCTACAACTTTAAGCCCCAGATCAGTCTAGAGCGAGCACGCCTTCCCATGTTTACTGGGAACATGAGAGCTTACTATCGCTGGAAAGCAGAGTGGGAGGATCTCCAACAGCTAGGAAACCCATATGGTTTGGAGAATGTGAAAAAATTCCATCTCCTAAGTAGCCTAGATGAAAGGGTGAAGAAGAACCTTGTGCTGTCTAGTTGTGGATCTGTTAACGACGTGTTTAGGCTTCTGGACAACAAATATGGCAACAAACCAAAAACAGTGCTGCGGATCTCAAAAGAATTACAAGAACTCCCTCCCGTCAAGGGAAACCATCCCAGAAAGACAATTGAACTGATTCAGTCTGTGGAAAGGGCTCTGCATGACCTCCAAGCCCTAGGGGAAGAGGATGCTGTTAAAAATCGAGTGGTGGTACAGTCGATTGAAAGTAAACTCCCTGAGGCTCTAAAGAAAAAGTGGTTAACACACAGAAGCGACCCTGAAAGTAGGTTTTCACCACGCAACCACTTTGACTGTCTATTGCAGTTCCTGAAAAGGCAGGAGGACATTCTCGAGGAGTTGGATCAATTACAGCCTAGCCCAGCTAGTAATCTGGGGACAACTAATGACAAAAGAAAGGAAAAGAAATCTTTCACCAGGACCACCTTAGGAAACACTCACTCAGGCTCTCAACCAAGCTTATGCATCGAATGTGGCAACGATGAGCATGCAGGCAAACTGTTTGCCTGCAATGTTTTCAGAAAGCTTAATTTGGCAAGCAAGAAAGCTCAGTTAAAGAGAGCAGGAGCGTGTTTCAAGTGCTTACTTTTTCACGGTGAAGGCGGAGACTGTGCCCAGAAGTATCTGTGTTCAAAGGATGACTGTCAAAAACAAGGGTTCACAGATCACAACTACTTGCTCTGCCCAAAACCATAGATCAAAAAGAATGGAAAAAAATACGGAAAGCAGAGTAATTCAACTGTTGAAAGAAGGGGCCTTGGACTTACTGACAAACAAGAGGAGCTTCTTGCCAAACTGTCTCCAGAGCTAAAGGCAGAGTTTAAAGAAGCCTTCTCGAACAAGATCTCAGCAACACTAGTGATAACCTGGAGCACGCAGTCATAATGATGCTACTGGAGGTAAGAACAAATTCAGGCCATCTAGTCACTGATTAACCTTGCTTCGGATACCAACTATATCTCCAATGAAGCTGCTGAGCGTCTCAAACTGAAAGGCGAGAACATTAAGCTGATCATTCAAGGAGTTGGAGACATGGAGAGGACAGTTTTCACCAAAAGATATACTCTGAGACTACGAGTAAAAACCCCCAAAGGGGCTGTGGTGGAACATAAACTCCTCTGTTATGGCTTGGAGAACATTGCAAAGGTAAATCGGGCAGTCACACCGCAGCAACTGCATAAATTCTTCCCAGATGTAAAGCTCCAAGACTTAGTCCGCCCTGAGAAAATTGACTTGTTGATCAGTCACAGGGAAGGTCGCCTGGTCCCACAACCAATTAAGATGGTAGGAGATCTCGTCCTCTGGGATAGTCTCATGGGAAAAACTGTTGGTGGAACTCATCCCGACCTTTTTGAGGTAATAGACCTAGAGTTGCACAAGTCTGAAACTCACTTTGCCCGGTCTATGAGAACAGTCTCAAGAACGTATAGAGAGATTCTCCTCAACTCGGCAGGATCTAATGAAGCTCTGGTAGGAGGACAAGAAACAGCTCCTCGAAGTACAGCAACTACTAACAAAGAAGTCTTGGAATGGTTCAAGTGGGACAGCATTGTCGCAGCATGTGATCCTCACTGTGGTGGCTGCAAGTGTGGCAGGTGTCCTCCTGGAGGCAAGGAAATTACTCTAGGAGAGGAACGAGAGCTGGAAAAGATCAAGGAGTGCCTCACCTATGTTCATGCTGACAAGCATAGTAGCCTGCCTCATTGGGATGCAGCTTACCCTTGGAGGGGAGACCCTGCAACACTACCAGACAACAGATGAGTGGTGGAAGCAACTTTTCGGAACACAGAAAGACATCTTGTTGCCCCAAATCCTCATTCTACCACCACCCCTGTGAGAATTGTGTGGAACAGCAGCCAAGAGTACATGGGAGTAAGTTTAAATGACTTGCTGTACAAAGGCCCAGATGTCTTAAATCAAATAAGAAGAGTTCTTCTTAGATTCAGATCTGGGTTGCATGCTGCCCTAGGCGATATAAAAAAGATGTATAACTCTGTCTGGTTAAAGGACAGAGAAGTTCATCTCCATCGATTCCTCTGGAGAGATCACCCTGAGGATGAAATTGAGGTCTTTGCTGTTGTCAAGGTCAACATCGGTGACAAACCCGCGGGATCTATTGCTCAAGTTGCCATGAGAGAGACAGCCAACTTGCCTCAGTTTGAGGCCTTGGTCGAGGAGTGTCTGGATTTGGTCGAAGACAGCTATGTGGATGACGTCCTGACGTCCCTCAATGACCTTGAAACCCTGGAAAAGATCACTAAAGGGGTAGAAAAGATCTTAGAAGCTGGAGGGTTTTCTCTTAAGCCATGGGTCTGGTCAGGTCAAAGTGGGAGGTCTGATGCCACAGCCAGAGGTAGTCCCAGTCTGCCACCTGGGCCTGTTCTCAAAACTCTTGTTACCCAACCAAATGCGGGATGAGGAAAGCAAGGCGCTGGGAGTTGGCTATGAACCAGAAACTGACAAACTTTGTGTGTTGACGACCATAAATTTCTCAAGAAAAAGAGGAAAAATGAGGACGGGACTTAATTTGCATGAAGATCAAGTCAGAGACAACTCCAGACCCATTGACTCGTCGGGTACTGCTAAGCCAGATCCCTGGACTCTATGACCCTATTGGTCTTGCCACACCTGCAAAGCAAAAAGGAGTGATGCTGGTAAGAGAGGCTTACCAAGAAGCAAAAATAAGCAATCCAAACAAAGACACCGGGGATGCCCCACTGTCTTCAAAACTCCGGGAGTCTTCAATAAGGCTCTTCAAAGAATATGTGAGACTCGGCCAGATCAGTTTCCAAAGAAGTCTCACACCACCAGGAGCTATAGGCCCACCACTGGGAGTCACATTCTCTGATGGGAGTGAAACATCCTATGGCGCTGTCCTATATCTCCGGTGGAAGACTCAAATTGGGATTGTTGTGAGGTTGGTTGAATCAAAAGCCAAGCTTACCCCATTTGACCAGAAAGGAGATGTAATCAAGGCGGAGCTCTGCGGTGCTGTCTTTGCCATCCGTCTGAAAAAATACTTTGAGAAGCACTGTCGCATTAAGGTTGCACGCTAGATCCATTTTGTGGATAGTCAAACAATTTTGGGAGCAATCCACAATGACAGTTATTGCTACCAGACCTTTTTTGCCAACCGCATCGGAGAGATCCAGAAGGCTGAGCCAGTGGAAGACTGGAGGTGGGTTGAGAGCACCCTGAATATCGCAGACATCATTACAAGAGGAGCAATCCCTGAAGAACTTAGTGAAGAGTCAGAGTGTCAACGAGGCCCAGAGTTCCTGAGGTTACCTGAATCTCAGTGGCCTACAAAGGTGACTAATGAGATAGTGACTCACGTTGCAAATGACATCAAGAGACTGCAAAGGAAGGCATTTTAAGCTGTAATCACTCGGTCAGACAAAAAACTTATCAAGCCCCAGAAAAACTGATGACGGTGCAAATGTAGAAGAGTCAGTGTTGCAACCAGCACTAAAAGATCAAAGTTTGACTCTAGGAGGAACAACACCAATGAAAAAACTCTGGAGTGGAGCTCTAGTGCACCTTGTTGGTCCCAAAAGATTCAGCAGCTTGGTGAAGCTGTGTGGGACAGTTGCTTGGGTGCGAAGAGCCACTGAATCCTGGCTAAATGTTAAACATCATGCTCCAAAGTCACCAAAGTGGGAGGCAAGAGGCCCTAAACTCTCTGTAGAAGAAAGAACATCAGCCTTCCAAGACCTAGCCGTTGCTGCCCAAGATGGAGTGAACTTTCAAGACACAACACTGAACCGCCTAGTGGTGTTCAAAGACACCAATACAGGCCACTTACTTTGTGGTGGTAGAATTCAATCTTGGACTAGGGATGGAGCAGCTGTGCCGTTGGTCCCTTTCCATTTGTACTAGAAAGAGGGCATGAGTGGTTAAAGGTCGGAGGATAGTTAAGAAGGTGGTCAATGAATGCACCACTTGCAAGATGCGGAAGTCTCGGCTGTGCCAGCAAGTGATGAGTAACCTTCCTCAAGAGCGTACCAGTAGAGAAACCCATTCGAGTATACCACTCTAGACCTCTTTGGCCCTTTTGAAGTCATGGACGCTGTCAAGAAAAGAACCAAAAAGAAGGTCTGGGGAGTTGTGTATTGTTGCATGGGTTCAAGGGCTGTTCATGCTGACCTTGTCGACGACCAGTTTTCTGAGAGTTTTCTTCAGGCCTATTTCCGATTTACTTCTCTAAGAGGACATCCTAGAAAGTTATGGTCAGATAGAGGTACTAACTTCTTGGGTGCCAGGCCTGCTCTCAGAGAACTATACAGGCACCTGAACTGTGTGCAAAAAACATCAGTTGAGGACATGGCAGCACGGAATGGTACAGAGTGGCAGTGGGACTCCCACCCTGCAGATGCACCTCACAGAAATGGAGCAGCAGAGGCAGCTGTAAAGCCCATTTAAAGAGCGCTTAATAACCTAGGCAGCTCTACTGGTTTCTATACTTGGGGGGAGTTTCAGACCCTTCTCTACACAGCAGCTAATCTAACCAATGAGTGACCCATTGATGCCAGAGCACAGGAGCAAGAGGACACTGTGGAGTATTTGACTCCCAATTCCCTTATCCTGGGACATACCGGACAGGGAGGAGAGGATCAATATGGAAACTCACTCTTGGCGCAGATTGAGGGCTGTCCAGACTGGAGTTGACAAGTTCTGGACAAAGTGAAGTGAGCTTGCAGGACCCAACTTGTTCATTCGCCACAAGTGGCACAGAACAGAAAGAAACCTCAGGATTGGAGACGTGGTATGGATCGCCAACCAGAATGCCCTGAGAGGGCAGTTCCGACTTGGCCGGGTTATTAAAACGTATCTAGATGAGAAAGGAGTTGTTCGAGACGCAGACATAAAGACCTGCATGGGACTACCTGCCCCTTCTGTATCCAAAGCCAGAGTGAAGGACTTAAAACTGCCCACAACTATTGTCCTCCACAGAGATGTTTGGAGGTTAGTGGTGTTGATTCCAGTTGAGGACCAACATGGGCATCCAAAGACTGTGTAATTAGCATACTTAAGGTGGCCTCCTTGGATTATCAATCAGTTGGCCAAGTGGGAGGTGTTAAGATTGTTGGATGACGTAGTAACACAAATGATTAAACCAGATGAGTATGATTGTTTGAGATGAAAAGGTGCGCATGCGTCAGTTCCGTGGGTTAACTTCCCTCTGGAGAGGACTTATTTCACTGAATTGTTGTCAGGAGTACACGGCCCGTTGGTATGTAATAATTGCCAGTACAGTAAGAAAAGGGGAAAATGTTTACATATAAATATTTGTGTATGTTATGTTGTTATCCCACTGTGTTAGCTCCAGATGGTAAAGTTTATTAGTCGGACATAAGTTGTATTTTGGGGACGGCTAATACCGGGGTGCTGCTAGTTCCTGTTAGCACTGTTAGTTGCAGTGAGAAACGGGTAACTTTGGGCAGTCGACAGCGGCCGGTGATGTTTACGGTGTGGTAAACGGTGTTTTGTTTCTTGTAAATTATTACAGTGTTACGCATGTTATTATCCGATTGTTTTTTCTGTGCATTGCGAGTAAAACGTGCGGTACACGAGTGCATTGTTTACATGGGAGAGGTAGAGCGCTGCTTTGCGCATGCCCAGTAGGCGCTCAGAATTCTGGGAAATGTAGTCACTGATATCGGTGTTGTTTTATGCCAGCTCTTTCATTTCCTTGTTGCAAAATATATTTAGGAAAATATATTGTACTCACGTATGTCGTTTATGTGTGTTTCAGGTTTATGACCTGTGGTCAATCAATAAACATTCAAGTAAAAGACCAACACGAGTTATAACATTGTGTGCTTCCTGGCATGCCTTTTCGGAAGGCTAAAAAAAATCAATGTCCGAATGGTCCTGTTGGTTTCATCTGGTCGTGATCTCCAGCTCTCGCTTGAGCGATTTGCGGATGAGTGTGAAGCGACTGGGATGAGAATCAGCACCTCCAAATCTGAGACCATGGTCCTCAGCCGGAATAGGGTGGATTGCCCTCTCCGGGTCGGGAGTCAGGTCCTGCCTCAAGTGGAGGAGTTTAAATATCTCGGGGTCTTGTTCACGAGTGAGGGAAGGATGGAGCGTGAGATGGACAGACGGATCGGTGCGGCGTCTGCAGTAATGCGGACTCTGTGCCGGTCTGTCGTGGTGAAGAAGGAGCTGAGCCAGAAGGTGAAGCTCTCGATTTACCAGTCGATCTACGTTCCTACCCTCACCTATGGTCATGAGCTGTGGGTCGTGACCGAAAGAAGGAGATCTCGTATACAGGCGGCTGAAATGGGTTTCCTCCGCAGGGTGGCCGGGCTCTCCCTTAGAGATAGGGTGAGGAGCTCGGTCATCCTGGAGGAGATCAGAGTAGAGCCGCTGCTCCTCCGCATCAAGAGGAACCAGTTGAGGTGGCTCGGGAATCTGGTCAGGATGCCTCCTGGACCTCCCTGGGGAGGTGTTCCAGGCACGTCCCTCTGGGAGGAGACCCCGGGGAAGACCCAGGACACGCTGGAGGGATTACATCTCTCAGCTGGCCTGGGAACGCCTCGGGATCCCCCCGCAGAGTTGGCAAATGTGGCTGGGGAGAGGGAAGTCTGGGCTTCCCTGCTTAGGCTGGTGCCCCCGCGACCCGACCCCGGATAAGCGGCAGAAGATGAATGTTTGTCAGATCTGATGAAGTTAACACCAGCTTTCCGTTAGGCTTGCAGGCGTGTTGTTGTTTTGCTGACAGAGCTGTCACTTCCACAACTGCAGCGCTTCACCTTTAACTGCCCCTCAGCACACACAGCCAGAAATAGGAGGAAAGTGGAGCACAGTAGGTCAGATCTGTGTTTCTGGAGCAGGATTTTCAGGAAGTTCACTGTTTGCATCAAAGACAAAACATGGAACATCCAGTATAGCATGTAGGTTCCATGTTCTGATCTGTATATGTGTTTGTCAGGAGGCTGCTCGATCCGACACGTGTCTCCATTTGTTTTTGGCTCATTCTGAACCAGGTCGAGTGATTGAGACCGGTCCGGATGATCGGGGAGCTCGTGTCTGGGACTGGTCTGCAGACTTTTAACCACGTGAAGTTAGCTATTGATCTGTAACCTGTGCACAGCCTCTCGGTTTGGGAGCTCCTGATTCTGGTTACAGTTCTACCAGGAACAGCTACTGGTGGTAATCCTGGAGGGATTTAAAGGCTCCGGCTGCAGATTTACAGCTTTTATTTTCCTGTGTCATTGTGAGAGTCGTTATAAAAGCCATCAGGAAGGCTTTATTCAGCGTTTTTAACCACCTGATTTCTTGTTCCCAACATTTCTATCGCTGTAACTAAACAAAGCTTTACCTGCAGTGATTACATGTTTTACTGTGGTCATTTTAAAGCAAAACATCACGTTAAATAATCTCTAAAATATATAATATACATATGTATATATATATAAATATATATGTATATATGCCTACAAAAAACAAAAAATAAAAATCTAAAAAAGGGGATGAAAGGCTGTTCTATAAATATACATGTCTAATGTAAAATAACTTTTTTCACTTTAATTTTTTTAAAGAAAAAAACATTTTTTAACTTTATTTTATTTGTATTATATATATAATTATCTTTATTTGAACGAAATGCAGAGTAGAAATGAAATATTTCAGCACATAATCCAGAGCGGTTTATGTGCTGATTGGCTGATCGGGGTTCAGATCAGGTTCTAGCTTGTGGTTGATGCTGATCCATGTTGTGGCCGGCGTGTCTGGTCCTGGTCTCTCTGGTCCCGGTGGGTCTGGTCCTGGTCTCTGGTCCCGGTGGGTCTGGTCCTGGTCTGTCTGGTCCCGGTGGGTCTGGTCCTGGTCTCTCTGGTCCCGGTGGGTCTGGTCCTGGTCTGTCTGGGCCGGTCTGTCTGGTCCCGGTGGGTCTGGTCCTGGTCTGTCTGGTCCCGGTGGGTCTGATCCCGGTGGGTCTGGTCCCAGTCTGTCTGGTCCTGGTCGGTCTGGTCCCGGTCTGTCTGGTCCTGGTCTGTCTGGTCCCGGTGGGTCTGGTCCTGGTCTGTCTGGTCCTGGTCTGTCTGGTCCCGGTGGGTCTGATCCCGGTGGGTCTGGTCCCAGTCTGTCTGGTCCTGGTCGGTCTGGTCCCGGTCTGTCTGGTCCTGGTCTGTCTGGTCCCGGTGGGTCTGGTCCTGGTCTGTCTGGTCCTGGTCTGTCTGGTCCCGGTGGGTCTGGTCCTGGTCTGTGTGGTCCCGGTGGGTCTGGTCCTGGTCTCTGGTCCCGGTGGGTCTGGTCCTGGTCTGTCTGGTCCCGGTGGGTCTGGTCCCGGTGGGTCTGATCCCAGTCTGTTTGGTCCTGGTCTGTCTGGTCCCGGTGGGTCTGGTCCTGGTCTGTCTGGTCCCGGTGGGTCTGGTCCTGGTCTGTCTGGTCCCGGTGGGTCTGGTCCTGGTCTGTGTGGTCCCGGTGGGTCTGGTCCTGGTCTCTGGTCCCGGTGGGTCTGGTCCTGGTCTGTCTGGTCCCGGTGGGTCTGGTCCTGGTCTGTCTGGTCCCGGTGGGTCTGGTCCTGGTCTGTCTGGTCCCGGTGGGTCTGGTCCTGGTCTGTGTGGTCCCGGTGGGTCTGGTCCTGGTCTCTGGTCCCGGTGGGTCTGGTCCTGGTCTGTCTGGTCCCGGTGGGTCTGGTCCTGGTCTGTCTGGTCCCGGTGGGTCTGGTCCCGGTGGGTCTGATCCCAGTCTGTTTGGTCCTGGTCTGTCTGGTCCCGGTGGGTCTGGTCCTGGTCTGTCTGGTCCCAGTCTGTCTGGTCCCGGTGGGTCTGGTCCTGGTCTGTGTGGTCCCGGTCTGTCTGGTCCCGGTCTGTCTGGTCCCGGTCTGTCTGGTCCCGGTGGGTCTGATCCCGGTGGGTCTGATCCCGGTGGGTCTGGTCCCGGTGGGTCTGGTCCCGGTCTGTCTGGTCCCGGTGGGTCTGGTCCTGGTCTGTCTGGTCCTGGTCTGTCTGGTCCCGGTGGGTCTGGTCCCGGTCTGTCTGGTCCTGGTCTGTCTGGTCCCGGTCTGTCTGGTCCTGGTCTGTCTGGTCCCAGTCTGTCTGGTCCCGGTGGGTCTGGTCCTGGTCTGTCTGGTCCTGGTCTGTCTGGTCCCGGTCTGTCTGGTCCCGGTTTGTCTGGTCCTGGTCTGTGTGGTCCCGGTCTGTCTGGTCCCGGTCTGTCTGGTCCTGGTCTGTCTGGTCCTGGTCTGTCTGGTCCCGGTGGGTCTGGTCCCGGTGGGTCTGGTCCGGTCTCTGTGACGTGTCCCTGTACGGTGACGTGTCCCTGTACGGTGACGTGTCCCTGCGTGACGTGTCCCTGTACGGTGACGTGTCCCTGCGTGACGTGTCCCTGCGTGACGTGTCCCTGTACGGTGACGTGTCCCTGCGTGACGTGTCCCTATGTGACGTGTCCCTACGTGACGTGTCCCTGCGTGACGTGTCCCTGTACGGTGACGTGTCCCTGCGTGACGTGTCCCTGCGTGACGTGTCCCTGCGTGACGTGTCCCTACGTGACGTGTCCCTGTACGGTGACGTGTCCCTACGTGACGTGTCCCTGCGTGACGTGTCCCTGTACGGTGACGTGTCCCTGCGTGACATGTCCCTGCGTGACGTGTCCCTGCATGACGTGTCCCTTAACGGTGACGTGTCCCTATGTGACGTGTCCCTGTACGGTGTCGTGTCCCTGTACGGTGTCGTGTCCCTGTACGGTGTCGTGTCCCTGTACGGTGACGTGTCCCTGTACGGTGTCGTGTCCCTGTACGGTGACGTGTCCCTGTACGGTGTCGTGTCCCTAAGTGACGTGTCCCTGTACGGTGTCGTGTCCCTATGTGACGTGTCCCTGCGTGACGTGTCCCTGTACGGTGACGTGTCCCTATGTGACGTGTCCCTGTACGGTGTCGTGTCCCTGTACGGTGACGTGTCCCTGTACGGTGTCGTGTCCCTATGTGACGTGTCCCTGCGTGACGTGTCCCTACGTGACGTGTCCCTGCATGACGTGTCCCTGTACGGTGTCGTGTCCCTATGTGACGTGTCCCTGCGTGACGTGTCCCTACGTGACATGTCCCTGCATGACGTGTCCCTGTACGGTGACGTGTCCCTGTACGGTGATGTGTCCCTGTACGGTGACGTGTCCCTGTACGGTGACGTGTCCCTGCGTGACATGTCCCTGCGTGACGTGTCCCTACGTGACGTGTCCCTGCATGACGTGTCCCTGTACGGTGATGTGTCCCTGTACGGTGACGTGTCCCTGTACGGTGACGTGTCCCTGCGTGACATGTCCCTACGTGACGTGTCCCTGCGTGACGTGTCCCTACGTGACGTGTCCCTTCGTGACGTGTCCCTGCGTGACGTGTCCCTGTACGGTGACGTGTCCCTTAACGGTGACGTGTCCCTGTACGGTGACGTGTCCCTTAACGGTGACGTGTCCCTACGTGACGTGTCCCTGCGTGACGTGTCCCTGTACGGTGACGTGTCCCTGCGTGACGTGTCCCTATGTGACGTGTCCCTGTACGGTGACGTGTCCCTACGTGACGTGTCCCTGCTTTACGTGTCCCTGCGTGACGTGTCCCTGTACGGTGACGTGTCCCTGCGTGACATGTCCC
The DNA here is from genome assembly GCF_933228915.1 of Telmatherina bonti. NCBI lineage: Eukaryota > Metazoa > Chordata > Actinopteri > Atheriniformes > Telmatherinidae > Telmatherina > Telmatherina bonti. The sequence goes on from NC_136633.1 coordinate 29,467,549, forward strand.
TGCGTGACGTGTCCCTGCATGACGTGTCCCTTAACGGTGACGTGTCCCTATGTGACGTGTCCCTGTACGGTGACGTGTCCCTGTACGGTGACGTGTCCCTGTACGGTGACGTGTCCCTACGTGACGTGTCCCTAAGTGACGTGTCCCTAAGTGACGTGTCCCTGTACGGTGTCGTGTCCCTAAGTGACGTGTCCCTGTACGGTGTCGTGTCCCTATGTGACGTGTCCCTACGTGACGTGTCCCTGCATGACATGTCCCTGCATGACGTGTCCCTGTACGGTGATGTGTCCCTGTACGGTGACGTGTCCCTGCGTGACATGTCCCTACGTGATGTGTCCCTGCGTGACGTGTCCCTTCGTGACGTGTCCCTTCGTGACGTGTCCCTGCGTGACGTGTCCCTGTACGGTGACGTGTCCCTTAACGGTGACGTGTCCCTGTACGGTGACGTGTCCCTTAACGGTGACGTGTCCCTACGTGACGTGTCCCTGCGTGACGTGTCCCTGCGTGACGTGTCCCTGCATGACTTGTCCCTACGTGACGTGTCCCTGCGTGACGTGTCCCTGCGTGACGTGTCCCTGCGTGACGTGTCCCTATGTGACGTGTCCCTGTACGGTGACGTGTCCCTACGTGACGTGTCCCTGCGTGACGTGTCCCTGTACGGTGACGTGTCCCTGCGTGACATGTCCCTGCGTGACGTGTCCCTGCATGACGTGTCCCTTAACGGTGACGTGTCCCTATGTGACGTGTCCCTGTACGGTGTCGTGTCCCTGTACGGTGTCGTGTCCCTGTACGGTGACGTGTCCCTGTACGGTGTCGTGTCCCTATGTGACGTGTCCCTGCGTGACGTGTCCCTACGTGACGTGTCCCTGCATGACGTGTCCCTGTACGGTGTCGTGTCCCTATGTGACGTGTCCCTGCGTGACGTGTCCCTACGTGACGTGTCCCTGCATGACGTGTCCCTGTACGGTGACGTGTCCCTGTACGGTGATGTGTCCCTGTACGGTGACGTGTCCCTGTACGGTGACGTGTCCCTGCGTGACATGTCCCTGCGTGACGTGTCCCTACGTGACGTGTCCCTGCATGACGTGTCCCTGTACGGTGATGTGTCCCTGTACGGTGACGTGTCCCTATGTGACGTGTCCCTGTACGGTGACGTGTCCCTGTACGGTGACGTGTCCCTGCGTGACATGTCCCTACGTGACGTGTCCCTGCGTGACGTGTCCCTACGTGACGTGTCCCTTCGTGACGTGTCCCTGCGTGATGTGTCCCTGTACGGTGACGTGTCCCTTAACGGTGACGTGTCCCTGTACGGTGACGTGTCCCTTAACGGTGACGTGTCCCTACGTGACGTGTCCCTGCGTGACGTGTCCCTGTACGGTGACGTGTCCCTGCGTGACGTGTCCCTATGTGACGTGTCCCTGTACGGTGACGTGTCCCTACGTGACGTGTCCCTGCGTGACATGTCCCTGCGTGACGTGTCCCTGCATGACGTGTCCCTTAACGGTGACGTGTCCCTATGTGACGTGTCCCTGTACGGTGACGTGTCCCTAAGTGACGTGTCCCTAAGTGACGTGTCCCTAAGTGACGTGTCCCTGTACGGTGTCGTGTCCCTAAGTGACGTGTCCCTGTACGGTGTCGTGTCCCTATGTGACGTGTCCCTACGTGACGTGTCCCTGCATGACATGTCCCTGCATGACGTGTCCCTGTACGGTGATGTGTCCCTGTACGGTGACGTGTCCCTGCGTGACATGTCCCTACGTGACGTGTCCCTGCGTGACGTGTCCCTACGTGACGTGTCCCTTCGTGACGTGTCCCTGCGTGACGTGTCCCTGTACGGTGACGTGTCCCTTAACGGTGACGTGTCCCTGTACGGTGACGTGTCCCTTAACGGTGACGTGTCCCTGCGTGACGTGTCCCTGCGTGACGTGTCCCTGCGTGACGTGTCCCTACGTGACGTGTCCCTGCATGACTTGTCCCTGCGTGACGTGTCCCAGTACGGTGACGTGTCCCTATACGGTGACGTGTCCCTGCGTGACATGTCCCTGCGTGACGTGTCCCTACGTGACGTGTCCCTACGTGACGTGTCCCTGCGTGACGTGTCCCAGTACGGTGACGTGTTCCTATACGGTGACGTGTCCCTGCGTGACATGTCCCTACGTGATGTGTCCCTGCGTGACGTGTCCCTGCGTGACGTGTCCCTGCGTGACGTGTCCCTGTATGGTGACGTGTCCCTGTACGGTGACGTGTCCCTGCGTGACGTGTCCCTGTACGGTGACGTGTCCCTGTACGGTGACGTGTCCCTGCGTGACGTGTCCCTTAACGGTGACGTGTCCCTGCGTGACGTGTCCCTACGTGACGTGTCCCTGCGTGACGTGTCCCTGTATGGTGACGTGTCCCTGTACGGTGACGTGTCCCTGCGTGACGTGTCCCTGTACGGTGACGTGTCCCTGTACGGTGACGTGTCCCTGCGTGACGTGTCCCTTAACGGTGACGTGTCCCTGCATGACGTGTCCCTGCGTGACGTGTCCCTGCGTGACGTGTCCCTACGTGACGTGTCCCTGTACGGTGACGTGTCCCTGCGTGACGTGTCCCTGCGTGACGTGTCCCTGCGTGACGTGTCCCTGTACGGTGACGTGTCCCTGCGTGACGTGTCCCTGCGTGACGTGTCCCTGCGTGACGTGTCCCTGCGTGACGTGTCCCTGTACGGTGACGTGTCCCTGCGTGACGTGTCCCTGCGTGACATGTCCCTACGTGACGTGTCCCTGTACGGTGACGTGTCCCTGCATGACGTGTCCCTGCGTGACGTGTCCCTGCGTGACGTGTCCCTGCGTGACGTGTCCCTGCATGACGTGTCCCTGCCTGACGTGTCCCTGCATGACGTGTCCCTGCCTGACGTGTCCCTGCGTGACGTGTCCCTGCGTGACGTGTCCCTGTACGGTGACGTGTCCCTGCGTGACGTGTCCCTGCGTGACGTGTCCCTGCGTGACGTGTCCCTGTACGGTGACGTGTCCCTGCATGACGTGTCCCTGTACGGTGACGTGTCCCTGCATGACGTGTCCCTGCGTGACGTGTCCCTTAACGGTGACGTGTCCCTGCATGACGTGTCCCTGCGTGATGTGTCCCTTAACGGTGACGTGTCCCTATGTGACGTGTCCCTGCGTGACGTGTCCCTACGTGACGTGTCCCTAGGTGACGTGTCCCTGCGTGACGTGTCCCTGTACGGTGACGTGTCCCTGCGTGACGTGTCCCTGTACGGTGATGTGTCCCTGCGTGACATGTCCCTACATGACGTGTCCCTGCGTGACATGTCCCTGCATGACGTGTCCCTACGTGACGTGTCCCTGCGTGACGTGTCCCTGCGTGACGTGTCCCTTAACGGTGACGTGTCCCTGCGTGACGTGTCCCTGCGTGACGTGTCCCTATGTGACGTGTCCCTGCGTGACGTGTCCCTGCGTGACGTGTCCCTATGTGACGTGTCCCTGCGTGACGTGTCCCTACGTGACGTGTCCCTGCGTGACGTGTCCCTACGTGACGTGTCCCTGCGTGACGTGTCCCTGTACGGTGACGTGTCCCTGCGTGACGTGTCCCTGCGTGACGTGTCCCTTAACGGTGACGTGTCCCTGCGTGACGTGTCCCTGTACGGTGACGTGTCCCTGTACGGTGACGTGTCCCTGTACGGTGTCGTGTCCCTATGTGACGTGTCCCTGCATGACGTGTCCCTGTACGGTGTCGTGTCCCTATGTGACGTGTACCTGCGTGACGTGTCCCTACGTGACGTGTCCCTGCATGACGTGTCCCTGTACGGTGACGTGTCCCTGTACGGTGATGTGTCCCTGTACGGTGACGTGTCCCTGTACGGTGACGTGTCCCTGCGTGACATGTCCCTGCGTGACGTGTCCCTACGTGACGTGTCCCTGCATGACGTGTCCCTGTACGGTGATGTGTCCCTGTACGGTGACGTGTCCCTGTACGGTCACGTGTCCCTGCGTGACATGTCCCTACGTGACGTGTCCCTGCGTGACGTGTCCCTGCGTGACGTGTCCCTACGTGACGTGTCCCTTCGTGACGTGTCCCTGCGTGACGTGTCCCTGTACGGTGACGTGTCCCTTAACGGTGACGTGTCCCTGTACGGTGACGTGTCCCTTAACGGTGACGTGTCCCTACGTGACGTGTCCCTGCGTGACGTGTCCCTGTACGGTGACGTGTCCCTGCGTGACGTGTCCCTATGTGACGTGTCCCTGTACGGTGACGTGTCCCTACGTGACGTGTCCCTGCTTTACGTGTCCCTGCGTGACGTGTCCCTGTACGGTGACGTGTCCCTGCGTGACATGTCCCTGCGTGACGTGTCCCTGCATGACGTGTCCCTTAACGGTGACGTGTCCCTATGTGACGTGTCCCTGTACGGTGACGTGTCCCTACGTGACGTGTCCCTAAGTGACGTGTCCCTAAGTGACGTGTCCCTGTACGGTGTCGTGTCCCTAAGTGACGTGTCCCTGTACGGTGTCGTGTCCCTATGTGACGTGTCCCTACGTGACGTGTCCCTGCATGACATGTCCCTGCATGACGTGTCCCTGTACGGTGATGTGTCCCTGTACGGTGACGTGTCCCTGCGTGACATGTCCCTACGTGACGTGTCCCTGCGTGACGTGTCCCTACGTGACGTGTCCCTTCGTGACGTGTCCCTGCGTGACGTGTCCCTGTACGGTGACGTGTCCCTTAACGGTGACGTGTCCCTGTACGGTGACGTGTCCCTTAACGGTGACGTGTCCCTACGTGACGTGTCCCTAAGTGACGTGTCCCTAAGTGACGTGTCCCTGCGTGACGTGTCCCTAAGTGACGTGTCCCTAAGTGACGTGTCCCTACGTGACGTGTCCCTGCATGACTTGTCCCTACGTGACGTGTCCCTGCGTGACGTGTCCCAGTACGGTGACGTGTCCCTATACGGTGACGTGTCCCTGCGTGACATGTTCCTGCGTGACGTGTCCCTACGTGACGTGTCCCTACGTGACGTGTCCCTGCGTGACGTGTCCCAGTACGGTGACGTGTTCCTATACGGTGACGTGTCCCTGCGTGACATGTCCCTACGTGATGTGTCCCTGCGTGACGTGTCCCTGCGTGACGTGTCCCTGCGTGACGTGTCCCTACGTGACGTGTCCCTGCGTGACGTGTCCCTGTATGGTGACGTGTCCCTGTACGGTGACGTGTCCCTGCGTGACGTGTCCCTGTACGGTGACGTGTCCCTGTACGGTGACGTGTCCCTGCGTGACGTGTCCCTTAACGGTGACGTGTCCCTGCGTGACGTGTCCCTGCATGACGTGTCCCTGCGTGACGTGTCCCTGTACGGTGACGTGTCCCTGCGTGACGTGTCCCTGCGTGACGTGTCCCTGTACGGTGACGTGTCCCTGCGTGACGTGTCCCTGCGTGACGTGTCCCTGCGTGACATGTCCCTACGTGACGTGTCCCTGTACGGTGACGTGTCCCTGCGTGACGTATCCCTGCGTGACGTGTCCCTGCGTGACGTGTCCCTGCGTGACATGTCCCTGCGTGACGTGTCCCTGTACGGTGACGTGTCCCTGCGTGACGTGTCCCTGCGTGACGTGTCCCTGCGTGACATGTCCCTGTACGGTGACGTGTCCCTGCATGACGTGTCCCTGCGTGACGTGTCCCTGCATGACGTGTCCCTGCGTGACGTGTCCCTGCATGACGTGTCCCTGCCTGACGTGTCCCTGCATGACGTGTCCCTGCATGACGTGTCCCTGCGTGACGTGTCCCTGCGTGACGTGTCCCTGCGTGACGTGTCCCTGTACGGTGACGTGTCCCTGCGTGACGTGTCCCTGCGTGACGTGTCCCTGTACGGTGACGTGTCCCTGCATGACGTGTCCCTGTACGGTGACGTGTCCCTGCATGACGTGTCCCTGCGTGACGTGTCCCTTAACGGTGACGTGTCCCTATGTGACGTGTCCCTGCGTGACGTGTCCCTACGTGACGTGTCCCTAGGTGACGTGTCCCTGCGTGACGTGTCCCTGTACGGTGACGTGTCCCTGCGTGACGTGTCCCTGTACGGTGATGTGTCCCTGCGTGACGTGTCCCTGCGTGACGTGTCCCTATGTGACGTGTCCCTGCGTGACGTGTCCCTACGTGACGTGTCCCTGCGTGACGTGTCCCTGCGTGACGTGTCCCTTAACGGTGACGTGTCCCTGCGTGACGTGTCCCTGTACGGTGACGTGTCCCTGCGTGACGTGTCCCTGCGTGACGTGTCCCTGCGTGACGTGTCCCTACGTGACGTGTCCCTTCGTGACGTGTCCCTGCGTGACGTGTCCCTGTACGGTGACGTGTCCCTGTACGGTGACGTGTCCCTTAACGGTGACGTGTCCCTACGTGACGTGTCCCTGCGTGACGTGTCCCTAAGTGACGTGTCCCTGCGTGACGTGTCCCTAAGTGACGTGTCCCTGCATGACGTGTCCCTGCGTGACGTGTCCCTGCATGACGTGTCCCTGCGTGACGTGTTCCTGCGTGACGTGTCCCTGCATGACGTGTCCCTGCGTGACGTGTCCCTGCGTGACGTGTCCCTGCCTGACGTGTCCCTGCATGACGTGTCCCTACGTGACGTGTCCCTATGTGACGTGTCCCTGCGTGACGTGTCCCTACGTGACGTGTCCCTGCGTGACGTGTCCCTGTACGGTGACGTGTCCCTGCGTGACGTGTCCCTGCGTGACGTGTCCCTTAACGGTGACGTGTCCCTGCGTGACGTGTCCCTGCGTGACGTGTCCCTGTACGGTGACGTGTCCCTGCGTGACGTGTCCCTGTACGGTGACGTGTCCCTGTACGGTGACGTGTCCCTGCGTGACGTGTCCCTGCGTGACGTGTCCCTGCGTGACGTGTCCCTGCGTGACGTGTCCCTGTACGGTGACGTGTCCCTGCATGACGTGTCCCTGCGTGACATGTCCCTACGTGACGTGTCCCTGCATGACGTATCCCTGCGTGACGTGTCCCTGTACGGTGACGTGTCCCTGCGTGACGTGTCCCTGTACGGTGACGTGTCCCTGCGTGACGTGTCCCTGTACGGTGACGTGTCCCTGTACGGTGACGTGTCCCTGCATGACGTATCCCTGCGTGACGTGTCCCTGCGTGACATGTCCCTGCGTGACGTGTCCCTGTACGGTGACGTGTCCCTGCACGGTGACGTGTCCCTGCGTGACGTGTCCCTGCGTGACGTGTCCCTGCACGGTGACGTGTCCCTGCGTGACGTGTCCCTGCATGACGTGTCCCTGCGTGACGTGTCCCTGCATGACGTGTCCCTGCGTGACGTGTCCCTGCGTGACGTGTCCCTGCCTGACGTGTCCCTGCGTGACGTGTCCCTGCGTGACGTGTCCCTGTACGGTGACGTGTCCCTGCGTGACGTGTCCCTGTACGGTGACGTGTCCCTGCGTGACGTGTCCCTGCGTGACGTGTCTCTGCGTGACGTGTCCCTTAACGGTGACGTGTCCCTGCATGACGTGTCTCTGCGTGACGTGTCCCTTAACGGTGACGTGTCCCTGCGTGACGTGTCTCTGCGTGACGTGTCCCTGGGTGACGTGTCCCTGCGTGACGTGTCTCTGCGTGACGTGTCCCTTAACGGTGACGTGTCCCTGCGTGACGTGTCTCTGCGTGACGTGTCCCTGGGTGACGTGTCTCTGCGTGACGTGTCCCTTAACGGTGACGTGTCCCTGCATGACGTGTCCCTGTACGGTGATGTGTCCCTTAACGGTGACGTGTCCCTATGTGACGTGTCCCTGCGTGACGTGTCCCTACGTGACGTGTCCCTGTACGGTGATGTGTCCCTGCGTGATGTGTCCCTGTACGGTGATGTGTCCCTGCGTGACATGTCCCTACATGACGTGTCCCTGCGTGACATGTCCCTGCATGACGTGTCCCTACGTGACGTGTCCCTGCGTGACGTGTCCCTGTACGGTGACGTGTCCCTGCGTGACGTGTCCCTACGTGACGTGTCCCTGCGTGACGTGTCCCTGCGTGACGTGTCCCTACGTGACGTGTCCCTGCGTGACGTGTCCCTGTACGGTGACGTGTCCCTGCGTGACGTGTCCCTGCGTGATGTGTCCCTGTACGGTGATGTGTCCCTGCGTGACATGTCCCTACATGACGTGTCCCTGCGTGACATGTCCCTGCATGACGTGTCCCTGTACGGTGACGTGTCCCTGCATGACGTGTCCCTGCGTGACGTGTCCCTGCGTGACGTGTCCCTGTACGGTGACGTGTCCCTGTACGGTGACGTGTCCCTGTACGGTGACGTGTCCCTGCGTGACGTGTCCCTGCATGACGTGTCCCTGTACGGTGACGTGTCCCTGCGTGACGTGTCCCTGCGTGACATGTCCCTGCGAGCGCGCAGAGTGCGGGACATGGAGGAAAAGCCGTGCTGCATGAAGGCTTAAAATAGATCAGCGCTGTGCAGAGGACTCGTCTCTGCAGAGACGAGGAGAAAACAGAGTGATGGGATGAAACGTAGACGTGATGTATGTTCATGTGACACGTGACGATGTCTTTTCATCATCCCCCCCCCCCCCCTCCCCCCCAGGACAGCAACCGACAGAGAAGTGATTTAACTCTGATCCCGGGACAAGCTTTTATCCTGCCGCGGAGGCTGCAGATTAATCTGAGCCCAGATTGGTGAACAGGGATGCAGCTTCATGGCTGGTCTGGGGTCAGCACGCCAGGCGCAGAAACTGCTGGCTAAAAATAGCAGCAGCAGGAACCTGCAGGCGGAGATCCCGAGCTTCAGATTTTACATGTCAGACTCATGCAGAGGTTGTTCAGGAGATGGAGGCCTCAGTCTGAACAGACTTCCTTTACTCCACGTATGATTCTTATTTTTCCCTTTTTTACCTCAAGGTTTAAACATCAGGAAACGCGTTTGGTTGTGGAAATAAATTAGGCTCCTTTAAATGGGACTAAAATGTCTCCATTATGTAAGGAATGCTGTTGTTCCTTCATTTAATCACATTGTTCCCGAAGCGGCCCCTGAAGAAGCCTCTGACTGAACGCTGTTTCCTCCGTAGTGTGTGGAGCCACAAACCGCTAAGAGCTAGGTGTTAAAGCTGAAAATGCATCCTGAAGAAACACCTACTTCCCTCCAGCTCCGCCTCTTCTCTTTGGCTGAGCCGTCTGTAAGGTCAGACCTCCCGCTGAAGGCCGACAGGTTGTTCTGGTTCTTCCGTCGGGTCGATCAGTATGCAGGGATGGTTATTGACGGCAGGCACGCGGCCATTTGGTGCATTAGCCCGCCAGCTGGTGAGGAACGCCAGACTGGGACATTAAATGTGTGTTACATCATCCTGCAGCCATTTTCTCATCCCGCCAAGCTTCGGTCCTCCAGCGCTGGAGGACCGAAGCTTGGCGGGATGAGAAAAGCTTCCCGACACGGTGGAACGAGCTGCGTTTTTACATCATGTAGCCCTGGGGGGAGGGGCTATCTGACAGGTGGTTTAGAGGGAGGGGAGGGGCTATCTGACAGGTGGTTTAGAGGGAGGGGAGGGGCTATCTGACAGGTGGTTTAGATGGAGGGGAGGGGCTATCTGACAGGTGGTTTAGAGGGAGGGGAGGGGCTATCTGACAGGTGGTTTAGAGGGAGGGGAGGGGCTATCTGACAGGTGGTTTAGATGGAGGGGAGGGGCTATCTGACAGGTGGTTTAGAGGGAGGGGAGGGGCTATCTGACAGGTGGTTTAGAGGAAGGGGAGGGGCTATCTGACAGGTGGTTTAGAGGAAGGGGAGGGGCTATCTGACAGGTGGTTTAGAGGGAGGGGAGGGGCTATCTGACAGGTGGTTTAGATGGAGGGGAGGGGCTATCTGACAGGTGGTTTAGATGGAGGGGAGGGGCTATCTGACAGGTGGTTTATAGGAAGGGGAGGGGCTATCTGACAGGTGGTTTAGAGGGAGGGGAGGGGCTATCTGACAGGTGGTTTAGAGGGAGGGGAGGGGCTATCTGACAGGTGGTTTAGATGGAGGGGAGGGGCTATCTGACAGGTGGTTTAGAGGGAGGGGAGGGGCTATCTGACAGGTGGTTTAGAGGGAGGGGAGGGGCTATCTGACAGGTGGTTTAGATGGAGGGGAGGGGCTATCTGACAAGTGGTTTAGATGGAGG
>NC_136633.1:29482684-29640224 GCF_933228915.1 Telmatherina bonti
ATCTGGTTCCTCTAAATGTGGAGGAACAGCAGTTCTACTCTGATCTTCTCCTGGATGACTTTGACCACTCAGTCCAACAAACCCTCAAAGTTGTGAAAAGAATCGGTGATAAAGTCTTGGAGGAGTTCAACCCTCACTGGAAACCTAGCTTACAAAGTGGACCAAGCTCTGGCAGTGGTCCTACAGGGGCCGGACAGCCCAGCTATATGGGGTCCGGTATTCCATGGAGGACACCCCACAAGAGTCTCTGGAGAGTCTACATGTGTCCACAAAACACACGTAGACTGGTTGGGTGAACTCCCATGTTCCCTTAAGAGGGTGTAGAGATGGTCCACTGTTCCAGGACCAAAACCACCCTGCCCCTCCTCCATCCACAGACCCTCCTCTTCAGAACCCCAGTAGACCTTACCAGGGAGACTGGGGAGTGTGATCCCCCTGTGGTGGGAGCACACCTTCCGGCCTGCCAGTCCAGAGACGCTGTCCCTGATGTTCATGTGACACTGCAGAGACATGGCAACCAGGACAGAGTGACAGCATCTAGAACCTGAGTGCAGCCAGTAACCAGAAGCATCCTCCAGTGATGGGATATCTGTAAGCACGTCCATGCTGGAGATGCTGGAGGAAGAAGAGGACGCCGTACACGTTGGACATGTATTTACCAGATAAAGAGGATTAGTTTAAATCCTCATCCTGTTATAAACGGAGCTTTAAACTGTAAACTTGATAACTAGACGAAGAGATTTCCTCGCTGATCTTCTGGCCTGTTGCATGTTGCAGACGAAATGAACACGTTGAGGAAACGTCCGTCTGCTGAGACGTGATGAAGAAGCCTCGTCTAGTCCCTATGGGCATCTTACTGTCCATAGGGACTTCTGTCCATGCCCTCTGCATCGCCATGGCGATGCTCAGCCATGTTCCTCACATGTTTATGCATGCGTGTTTCCAGCTTCACGGTTCACCGTGGGGTTCTTCCTTGATCCCGTCACGAAGAATCCGTCACCAGGTGAAAGCCGATCTGACGCCGACAAGAAGAAAGATTTTATACCTCAAACTGGATAAAATAGGTGTTTTTATTTTCCAGGTCTATTCTATTCTATTCTATTCTATTCTATTCTATTCTATTCTGCAGCCATTTAGATGCTTTTATCCAAAGCAACTTACATACGAGAGTGAGAACAACACAAGCATGAAATCAACCAGTAGAGGACGTGGTAGGAAGGTGCTGGTGGACTGTCCTTCCATGAAGCTACAGGCTTTTTTTTTTTTTTAAATTAATCGTTCTAAATTAAAGGATTAATTACAAATCTGTAAAGTTTTTTTTTAAACACATTAACAACATTAACAGGAAAGTCAGTCAGCGTGTTCTGATAAACATCTGAATCTGGTCTGATCTCCGTGATTCTGGGCATGTTGGTACTATGTCCACCTGGACACTCCTTTGCTCCTGATTTGTGGAGATTTTGCTGCAGCTCTGTATGTTCCATGGGTTTCTTCTGGAGGGTATGATGGCTCTTCATGTTTTCATGTAGAGGATGGAACGCGTCGTATTTCATACATGCAGACATTTTGCATCACTTCATGGTAGAAACTCTCCTCCGCCGTGTTGTACGGTCTCCTGGTTTTGACTTGTCACATGGAGATAAAAGGTGAAAATACCTAAAAATAAATGTATTTTTATGTAAAAACTGGGCCTTTCCTGCTGGGTTGGGCTTTAGTGGTTTTTTCTGACTGGTTTCAGTCACATGACCTGCTGCGGTTTTACATCAATGTCCAGAGAACGAGTGTAAAACAGAACCAGAGGGATGGCAGCTGATGCTGGCGTTACCATGACAACGGTACGTCCAGGAGGTGTTGCTGTGCAGCATCTCTCCAGCTGAAAGGCCGCAAGGAGACGACGGCCGCGAGGAGACGACGGCCGCGAGGAGACGACGGCCGCGAGGAGACGAAGGCCGCGAGGAGACGACGGCCGCGAGGAGACGACGGCCGCGAGGAGACGACGGCCGCGAGGAGACGACGGCCGCGAGGAGACGAAGGCCGCGAGGAGACGACGGCCGCGAGGAGACGACGGCCGCGGGGAGACGAAGGCCGCGAGGAGACGACGGCCGCGAGGAGACGACGGCCGCGGGGAGACGACGGCCGCGAGGAGACGACGGCCGCGGGGAGACGAAGGCCGCGGGGAGACGAAGGCCGCGGGGAGACGACGGCCGCGGGGAGACGACGGCCGCGGGGAGACGACGGCCGCGGGGAGACGACGGCCGCGGGGAGACGACGGCCGCGGGGAGACGAAGGCCGCGGGGAGACGAAGGCCGCGAGGAGACGACGGCCGCGGGGAGACGACGGCCGCGAGGAGACGACGGCCGCGGGGAGACGACGGCCGCGAGGAGACGACGGCCGCGAGGAGACGACGGCCGCGGGGAGACGACGGCCGCGGGGAGACGAAGGCCGCGGGGAGACGACGGCCGCGAGGAGACGACGGCCGCGGGGAGACGACGGCCGCGGGGAGACGACGACGGCCGCGAGGAGACGACGGCCGCGAGGAGACGACGGCGCCTCCTGTTCGCTTCCTCTCAGGCTTTCTGTAGCGCAGAGTAAACCCGTTGAGGATATTTTCATCTTGTTTCCAGTCGGAGAGCGCGGCAGGCGTGCGAGCCCTCCTGTAGTTTTCAAAGTCAGGTCTATATTTAGCAGGAATGGCTGAAAAGCTCCATGCTGCGTGCGCTGACGCCCATTTCCACCACGGTGCACACTGAGCATGTGCGGTAGCTCCAGGTGTGTGTGCTGCGGCGTACGCACGCTCGGCATCGTTGGTAAAACCTGATACGTGGTGTAATCTGGCTCTGTAGGAGCCAGGCCTTTCCATCGTGTTGCCATGGTTACCGTCCCTGGAAGTTGGCCGTGTAGGAGCCAGGCCTTTCCATCGTGTTGCCATGGTTACCGTCCCTGGAAGTTAGCCGCGTGACGCTAAGTTTCTGTTCCTTGGTGCGCATGGCTCCCGGTTGCCGGGGCGATATGAGACCTTACCAACAGCCTGCCAGGTTTCCAGGAAGCGTGTTTTTGCTGCTGGTTCTGATCCGGTTCAGAGTCAACCGTTCCGAACGCTCAGAAGGTTTTAGTTGTTTTCTCGGTCAGACGTCAGTAGAAGAATAATTACAGGCTGCAGACTAACGAGTCCATGTGTGTGTCTCCTGCAGAGAGCCGATGAGGAGGCGGTGCTGGACCGCGGCGGGACGCGCTCCATGCTCAACACCAACTTTGAGAAGGAAGAACTGGAAGGTAACGCGCCGACATGAGGTCCAAAGATGCAGAATGAGCATGTTGTGGAGAAACATGTTCCAAATAATTCATTATTATTCATGATGTCACATTCACCTGCAGACAGCCACTTGTTCTCTGGGCGGGGGGCGGGGCTAATGCACGCTGTGAATATTGTCCTGTAAACCGGGACGGCAGGTGGGATCCAGAAGGGTTCAGTCTGGTCCCAGGTGGGAACATCTGTTTTTCCTCTGCGCGGTTCATCTGGTGTTTCCGGTTCTCTGACCAGAGGAAGGCCTGCAGCTGCAGGAGGTCCGTAGAGAAAACTGCTGACAGGCGAGGCTGCAGGTCGCCACCGAGCTGAACTGGCAGAAACATCTTTAGGTTCATTTCACATCTACTGGGTTGGTTTTATTTTTGTCCGACAGATGAGGAACCATACGGTCCACATCTGAGCTAAAACGCTTTGCTGGGAAAGAACATTAAACGCATTCTGTAAAATAAACAGCTTGTTGATTTATTTCATCAGACATTTTATAAATAAAAGGATCTTTAACCTGTAAGATAACTTAACTGTTCCTGGAGACTTGAGATCGTTCATCATCCAGGTGTCCTGAGTGTTTGTCCACCTCGCCTGCGTTGTCCACGTGGGTTTCAGCTAAAGCCCATTTAGCCGGCCCACACGGGCTCCCGGTGCCCACTTAAAGGTCAGTTTCTGCTCCGTCCCGTACTTAAATCCATACGTTTGTTCCAAACGTCGTCGGTCGTCTCGTCCTCAAACTTCCAGGCAACTTCTACGTTGCTGTGGTGAAGTCCGTTCATCCACTAGAGGGCAGCGCTGAGTTTAGAGTTCACGTCGACGTTCTGACACTGGTAGGTCGCGACAATGAACCGCTATAACGTTGTTTACAAGTTAGTACCGCCCCCCAGTGGTTTCTGGTGGTATTGGTCTGTTTTCTGTTTTGGTTTCAGTGACGGAAACGTTAGACATGAGAGACATTAGAGAACGTTAGAGTCCTTCTGAACGTCACACAGTAAAGTCCAGCCACTCACAACAACCACGATTCTCCACAGAAGACGTAAAGAAAGGAAATGAAAAACAAATTTAAAAAGAATGAAATGAAACAGGAAATAAGGCACATGACCACACGAAGGATTAATCAAATAAAACACAATAGATCACTAAAAGGGCATAAAAGAAGTAAAACGATCTGAAGCCGTTTGGTGAGTTTTGAGGCACGTTCAAGGCCCCAAAAGTGCAACTTAGGCAACAAAGGAACAATGAGATTTAGCTTAATTAGTACTTGTATGTTTTGAAATGATTTGGCGACATATGCAGGACTATATAGGAGTTTTATTAACTAAAAAGGCGTCTTTCCTGCAGAGTTAGTGGCTCCAAAGCTTTCTGTCCAGCTGGGATCATTACACAGGCATGTTTGGGTTTGATGCGTATCAAAGAGCTGCTTAAACATGTTTACGGCAGAAATAAACACGTTTACGGCAGAAATAAACACGTTTACAGCAGGCATAAACACGTTTACAGCAGAAATAAACACGTTTACAGCAGAAATAAACACGTTTACAGCAGGAATAAACACGTTTACAGCAGTGAACAACGTTTTCTCCTCTTAAACTCAGATAAGACTGAAGTAATTCTCGTTGGATCTGAAAAACTCTGAGCTAAATTTTCCGGTTTTGTAATGAACCTGGATGGCATTACTTTAGCTTCTAGTGCTACAGTGAGAAACCTTGGAGTAATATTTGACCCTGACCTGTCCTTTGGCCCACATATTAAGCAGGTTACTAAAACAGCCTTCTTTCATTTACGTAATATAGCCAAAATTAGGGACATTCTGTCTCAGAGTGATGCAGAAAAACTGGTTCATACTTTTGTTACTTCAAGACTAGATTACTGTAACTCTCTATTACTGGGCTGTCCTAAATATGCCCTGAAAAGCCTTCAGCTGATCCAGAATTCTGCAGCCAGAGTCCTGACCAGAACCAGCAGGAGAGATCATATTTCTCCAGTTTTAGCCTCTCTTCATTGGCTGCCTGTTGAATCTAGAATAGAATTTAAAATCCTTCTCCTTACATATAAAGCCCTCCACAACCAGGCACCACTATATATCAAAGACCTCATAGTTCCTTATATACCAAGCAGAGTACTTCGTTCGCAGACTGCAGGCTTACTTGTGGTTCCGAGAGTCTCAAAGAGCCGAGCAGGAGGCAGAGCCTTTGGTTATCAGGCCCCTCTCTTATGGAATAAGCTCCCAGTTAGTGTTAGGGAAGCAGACACCCTCCCCACCTTTAAGACTAGGCTGAAGACTTATCTTTTTGATAAGTCCTATAGCTAGGGATGGTTGGCATCCCTTAGTTATGCTGCTGTAGGTTTAGACTGCTGAGGGACATTTCCTGATACACTGAGCTTCTTTCTCTTTATCGCTCTCTTTTACGCCCCCCCCCCCCTAACAGTGTTGCATCATTAACATGTATGTCTCCTGTCTCAGCAGGTCTCCTGGCCGGGAGTAGCAGTTCCTGTTGTCTGTTGTCTTTCTGTCCTCTTCCCCCCACACAGCAGAGGCAGATGGCTGCCTGTCCTGAGCCGGGTTCTGCCGGAGGTTTCCTTCCTGTTAAAAGGGAGTTTTTTCCTTCCCACTGTCGCCAGTGTGCTTGCTCAGGATGGGAGATTGAGTTGGACTCAACTCAATCTGTTGGTTTCCTTATATAGGCTGTTATGAATTGGCCTTCATTATGTTTTCCCCTCTGTCTGTAAAGCGTCTTGAGATGGCATTGCCGTGATTTGACGCTATATAAATAAAGTTGAATTGAATTGAATTGAATAGAAATAAACACGTTTACGGCAGAAATAAACACGTTTACAGCAGAAATAAACACGTTTACGGCAGAAATAAACACGTTTACGGCAGAAATAAACACGTTTTGAGCAGAAATAAACATGTTTACGGCAGAAATAAACATGTTTATGGCAGAAAAAAACACGTTTACGGCAGAAATAAACACGTTTACGGCAGGAACAAACATGTTTACAGCAGGAATAAACATGTTTACAGCAGAAATAAACATGTTTACAGCAGAAATAAACACGTTTACAGCAGAAATAAACACGTTTACAGCAGAAATAAACACGTTTACGGCAGAAATAAACACGTTTACGGCAGGAATAAACATGTTTACGGCAGAAATAAACACATTTACGGCAGAAATAAACACGTTTACAGCAGAAATAAACACGTTTACGGCAGGAATAAACACGTTTACGGCAGGAATAAACACGTTTACAGCTGAAATAAACACGTTTACAGCCTGCATACCTCCGTTAGCTGGTTAGCTTCTGTTATCTCCGGGTTAGCTCGGTTAGCTCTTCGCTACAGAAAGCTCAGAGTTCACTCGATGTCAATCATCCACCATGACGCTCACAGCCCCCCTCTCAGCTCCACCTCTTTGCCCATATTTGTATTTTCCGGGTGAGACGACACGCATGCCCCTGCCAAGATGGTGATGGTAGGAACCGCCCACCGAGCTTCAATTCAGCTCTTCAGAAACCTACGGGTGACGTCACAGAGGCTCCGCCCATCTTTTATATACAGTCTATGGTTGTCTCAGGACACTTTACATCCACATCATTTCCAGCCAGTTCATACATATCTTATAATAGAAACCAACTGATTGCATCGAGTCATGACTTGGATCCAATCCTCCATCCTGAGCTGCACAAGGCGACAGTGGGAAGGAAAAAACTCCCCTTTAACAGGAAGAAAACCTCCGGCAGAACCCGGCTCAGGGAGGGCAGCCATCTGCCTCGACTGGTTGGGGTGGAGAGGACAGGAAAGACAGATCACCATGTACAACTGCACTTATTCAGGAAGACCTGCGGAAAAAAGGAGAAATAAGTTAGAGACGGCAATATTGGCATATATTTATCCATTAATATATTAGAGAAATAGAGCGAGGTACTTCTCAGTGCATCAGGTAACATCCCCATTGCTACATAAGTAATGGATGGCTAGACTACCCATAACTATAAGAGCAATGAGCAGAACCTGAACAGTTGGGTCCCGTACATGCAGACTCCAACTCTGGAGATGCTCATATCCTAACTATAAGAATCATGGAAAAGGAAGGTTTTCAGCTCCATCTTAAAGGTGTGGAGGGAGTCTGCCTCCTGAACCCACGGTGGGAGCTGGTTCCATAAGAGAGGAGCCTGATAGCTAAAGGCCCTTCCTCCCATAGTACTCTTTGAGACTCTGGGAACCACCAGTAAACCTGCAGTCTGAGAGCCAAGTGCTCTATTTGGAATATATGGAACTATAAGATCTTTTATGTACAATGGAGCTTGGTCATGGAGAGCTTTATATGTGAGGAGAAGAATTTTAAACTTTATCCTGGATTTAACAGGGAGCCAGTGTAGAGAGGCTAAAACTGGTGAAATATGATCTCTCCTGCTAGTCCTCATCAGAACCCTCGCTGCAGCATTTTGGATCAGATGGAGACTTTTCAGGGCATATTTGGGACAAACCATTAATAAGGAATTGCAGTAATCCAGTCTGGAAGTAATAAAGGCATGGACTAATTTTTCTGCATCTTTCTGAGACAAGATGCTCCTAATTTTTGCAATATTACGCAGGTGGAAGAAGGCGGTTCTAGAAACCTGTTTTAAATGTGAGCTAAAAGACAAGTCCTGGTCAATAATGACTCCAAGATTTCTCACAGTGGTACTGGAGGCCAGATTAATACCATCCAGATTAATTACATAACTGGATAATTTTGTCATGTCATGTCATGTCATCTGCTGCTGCTTATCCGGGGTCGGGTCGTGGGGGCAGCAGCCTAAGCAGGGAAGCCCAGACTTCCCTCTCCCCAGCCACATTTACCAACTCTGCGGGGGGGATCCCGAGGCGTTCCCAGGCCAGCCGAGAGATATAATCCCTCCAGCGTGTCCTGGGTCTTCCCCGGGGTCTCCTCCCAGAGGGACGTGCCTGGAACACCTCACCAGGGAGGTCCAGGAGGCATCCTGACCAGATGCCCGAGCCACCTCAACTGGTTCCTCTCGATGCGAAGGAGCAGCGGCTCTACTCTGATCTCCTCCCGGATGACCGAGCTCCTCACCCTATCTCTAAGGGAGAGCCCGGCCACCCTGCGGAGGAAACCCATTTCAGCCGCCTGTATACGAGATCTCCTTCTTTCGGTCACGACCCACAGCTCATGACCATAGGTGAGGGTAGGAACGTAGATCGACTGGTAAATGGAGAGCTTCGCCTTCTGGCTCAGCTCCTTCTTCACCACGACAGACCGGCGCAGAGCCCGCATTACTGCAGACGCCGCACCGATCCATCTGTCGATCTCGCGCTCCATCCTTCCCTCACTTGTGAACAAGACCCCGAGATATTTAAATTCCTCCACTTGAGGCAGGACCTGACTCCCGACCCGGAGAGGGCAATCCACCCTATTCCGGGTGAGGACCATGGTCTCAGATTTGGAGGTGCTGATTCTCAGCAGCCGCTTCACACTCGGCCGCGAATCGCTCAAGTGAGAGCTGGAGATCGGGACCAGATGAAACCAACAGGACCACGTCATCTGCAAAAAGCAGGGACCCAATCCTGAGGCCACCAAGTCGGATCCCCTCAACACCTCGGTTGCGCCTAGAAATTCTGTCCATATAAGTTATGAACAGAATCGGTGATAAAGGGCAGCCTTGGCGGAGTCCAACCCTCACCGGAAATGAATCCGACTTACTACCGGCAATGTGGACCAAGCTCTGACACCTGTCGTACAGGGACCGGACAGCTCGCACAAGGGGGTCCGGTACCCCATACTCCTGGAGTACCCCCCACAGGAGCCCCCGGGGGACACGGTCGAATGCCTTCTCCAGGTCCACAAAGCACATGTAGACTGGTTGGGCAAACTCCCATGCCCCCTCCAGGACCCCAAAGAGGGTATAGAGCTGGTCCACTGTTCCGCGACCAGGACGAAAACCACACTGCTCCTCCTCAATCCGGGATTCGACTATCCGGCGGACCCTCCTCTCCAGGACCCCTGAATAGACCTTACCAGGGAGGCTGAGGAGTGTAATTCCCCTGTAATTGGAACACACCCTCCGGTCCTCCTTCTTAAAAAGGGGGACCACCACCCCAGTCTGCCAGTCCAGCAGCATGTCAGCCAGGACAGCCCCACAGCATCCAGAGCCTTAAGGAACTCCGGGCGGATCTCATCCACCCCCGGGGCCTTGCCGCCAAGGAGCTTTTTGACCACCTCAGCGACTTCAGCCCCAGAGATAGGAGAGTCCACCCCTGAGTCCCCCAGCTCTGGTTCCTCATCGGAAGACGTGTTGGTAGGATTGAGGAGGTCTTCGAAGTATTCCCTCCACTGACCCACAAAGTCCCGAGTTGAGGTCAGCAGCTCCCCATCTCCACTGTACACAGTGTTGATGGAGCACTGCTTCCCCCTCCTGAGCCGCCGGATGGTGGACCAGAATCTCCTCGAAGCCGTCCGGAAGTCTTTCTCCATGGCCTCGCCGAACTCCTCCCATGCCCGAGTTTTTGCCTCGGCAACAGCCGAGGCCGCATGCCGCTTAGCCCGCCGGTACCCATCAGCTGCCTCCAGAGTCCCACAGGCCAAGAAGGCCTGATAGGACTCCTTCTTCAGCTTGATGGCATCCCTCACTGCTGGTGTCCACCAACACTGGATCAACTGGATCATTTTGTTATAAGTTTTTCAGGCCCAAAGATAACGACCTCTGTCTTGTCTGAGTTTAAAAGGAGAAAATTCAGAGTCATCCAGGTCTTGATGTCTGTAAGACATCTTTGTAATCTAATAAAATGATTGGTTTCATCTGGTTTCATGGAAAGGTAGATCTGAATGTCATCTGCATAGCAATGAAAATTTATACCATGCTGCCTGATGATATTTCCTAAGGGAAGCATGTATAATGGGAAAAGTATTGCTCCAAGTACAGTTAATCCAGTCTGTCACTAACCTAAAGAGGCTAGATGTTTTCCTCTCCAGTGCTAATACTAGCATGTCATTGCTAATCGACACCACCATGAGTATCTAATCCAGTTTGTTACCAGTCCAAAGAAGCTAGTTCTTAACCTCTCCAATGCTAATGCACATCTGGAGGAACACATAATCCAGTGAACTGCTGTGTACAACGCTGACATGACCTTCCAGATAAAAGGAACATTCACCTTTTTATTTGTTGCCACTGAGGTAACGGTGCAGGTTTATCATAGATCACATCAGATGCAATCTTCAAAATGGATTTAGACTTCCAGAATGTAGCCATTGATGGGTGCACTAAAGTAACCGTTTTGCCTCTCAAATATTCACACCCCCGATCGACGTGCCACCATTAGAATAATGTGTTTATTATTTACTATGGAGCCTTGTTTGGATAACAGAGGCGCTTTTCAACAAACCTTGGTTGGCAAGCTCACATGGAAACATAAATTTCCTCTGATCAGACCACTAACCCCCCCCATCACTATGTGCCCAGTTTGGTTGCTAGGCAACACAGAATTAGGCCGGTCTTTTATTTCGGTCGCTGTGATGGTAGGAATATTCTTTCACCTCAAGGACTCTCCATCCCAAGTGATGCTGTCCTCTCTGTTGTTGCCGTGGTGACGTTAATGCTGCGTCAGCAGGATGACGAGCTCCTCTGAAGTTATTTCACATCCAACCTGGAAGCAACCTGATTCCCTCTTCCAGACTGGTTTTATAGCATGTTGGATTCATGTTCGAGGCTCAATATAGAAACAGTGACCGTAGGTTTGGATGAGTCACTGATGCTCAGTATCATTCTAGTAGAAAATCTAGAAAACAAGTACAGTTATTCAAAAAGCTGTAAGTAAAAGCATTTATTAACCATTAAAATTCTGGTAGATTATTCATTTCTATCTCTTTTTTCCTTTTGTTCAGTGATTCTTATAAACACAAATTTTAATGTGAATATAAAGCAAAAAGCAAACGATACGTTATGCCATGGTTTCCCGTCACGGTACGTTACTGCCGCCATGGTTTCCCGTCACGATACGTTACTGCCGCCATGGTTTCCCGTCACGATACGTTACTGCCGCCATGGTTTCCCGTCACGGTACGTTACTGCCGCCATGGTTTCCCGTCACGATACGCTACTGCCGCCATGGTTTCCCATCACGATACGTTACTGCCGCCATGGTTTCCCGTCACGGTACGTTACTGCCGCCATGGTTTCCCGTCACGGTACGTTACTGCTGCCATGGTTTCCCGTCACGATACGTTACTGCCGCCATGGTTTCCCGTCACGATACGTTACTGCCGCCATGGTTTCCCGTCACGGTACGTTACTGCCGCCATGGTTTCCCGTCACGATACGCTACTGCCGCCATGGTTTCCCATCACGATACGTTACTGCCGCCATGGTGTCCCGTCACGATACGTTACTGCCGCCATGGTTTCCCGTCACGATACGTTACTGCCGCCATGGTGTCCCGTCACGATACGTTACTGCCGCCATGGTTTCCCATCACGATACGTTACTGCCGCCATGGTGTCCCGTCACGATACGTTACTGCCGCCATGGTGTCCCGTCACGATACGTTACTGCCGCCATGGTGTCCCGTCACGATACGTTACTGCCGCCATGGTGTCCCGTCACGGTACGTTACTGCCGCCATGGTTTCCCATCACGATACGTTACTGCCGCCATGGTTTCCCGTCACGATACGTTACTGCCGCCATGGTTTCCCGTCACGGTACGTTACTGCCGCCATGGTTTCCCGTCACGGTACGTTACTGCCGCCATGGTTTCCCGTCACGGTACGTTACTGCCGCCATGGTGTCCCGTCACGATACGTTACTGCCGCCATGGTTTCCCATCACGATACGTTACTGCCGCCATGGTGTCCCGTCACGATACGTTACTGCCGCCATGGTTTCCCGTCACGGTACGTTACTGCCGCCATGGTTTCCCGTCACGGTACGTTACTGCCGCCATGGTGTCCCGTCACGATACGTTACTGCCGCCATGGTTTCCCGTCACGGTACGTTACTGCCGCCATGGTTTCCCGTCACGGTACGTTACTGCCGCCATGGTGTCCCGTCACGATACGTTACTGCCGCCATGGTTTCCCATCACGATACGTTACTGCCGCCATGGTTTCCCGTCACGGTACGTTACTGCCGCCATGGTTTCCCATCACGATACGTTACTGCCGCCATGGTTTCCCATCACGATACGTTACTGCCGCCATGGTGTCCCGTCACGATACGTTACTGCCGCCATGGTGTCCCGTCACGATACGTTACTGCCGCAATGGTGTCCCGTCACGGTACGTTACTGCCGCCATGGTTTCCCGTCACGGTACGTTACTGCCGCCATGGTGTCCCATCACGGTACGTTACTGCCGCCATGGTGTCCCGTCACGATACGTTACTGCCGCCATGGTGTCCCGTCACGATACGTTACTGCCGCCATGGTGTCCCGTCACGATACGTTACTGCCGCCATGGTTTCCCGTCACGGTACGTTACTGCCGCCATGGTGTCCCGTCACGATACGTTACTGCCGCCATGGTTTCCCGTCACGGTACGTTACTGCCGCCATGGTTTCCCGTCACGATACGTTACTGCCGCCATGGTTTCCCGTCACGATACGTTACTGCCGCCATGGTGTCCCGTCACGATACGTTACTGCCGCCATGGTGTCCCGTCACAATACGTTACTGCCGCCATGGTGTCCCGTCACGATATGTTACTGCCGCCATGGTGTCCCGTCACGATACGTTACTGCCGCCATGGTGTCCCGTCACGATACGTTACTGCCGCCATGGTGTCCCGTCACGATACGTTACTGCCGCAATGGTGTCCCGTCACGGTACGTTACTGCCGCAATGGTGTCCCGTCACGGTACGTTACTGCCGCCATGGTTTCCCGTCACGGTACGTTACTGCCGCCATGGTGTCCCGTCACGGTACGTTACTGCCGCCATGGTGTCCCGTCACGGTACGTTACTGCCGCCATGGTGTCCCGTCACGATACGTTACTGCCGCCATGGTGTCCCGTCACGGTACGTTACTGCCGCCATGGTTTCCCGTCACGATACGTTACTGCCGCCATGGTGTCCCGTCACGATACGTACCTTAGCGCCATGGTGTCCCATCAGGATACGTACCTTAGCGCCATGGTGTCCCATCACGATTTGTTACTGCCGCCATGGTGTCCCGTCATGATACGTTACTTTTACCATGGTGAACTGCCTTGTGTTACATTCGCCATGGTGTCCCACTTTGCAACATCTTCCTGCTGAAACGAAGGTTAAATAAATGAAAAGGGACGATTATATAACTATGTGGTGATGATGTATTTGTCTGACCGAGTGAGGTCAAATTCACCATCAACTGTTGCCCTGGTGACGTCACTCCCCTGCAGCCAATCAGAGCTACACCCTTCACTGATGTTTACACATGACCGCGCTCAAACCTGTAAAACGCCGAAGATCACGTGTTCATGTTGGTGCTGAGACATGGACAGATGTAAACACAAATGATATCCTGGGATATCAGCAGCTGTTTAGGCCTGCAGGAGGAGGAGGAGGAGGAGGAAGGGTAGGAGCAGGAAGAGGAGGAAGATGAGGAGGGTGAGGAAGATAACTATAAGTCTTGATGATGTTTT
The DNA here is from genome assembly GCF_933228915.1 of Telmatherina bonti. Taxonomy (NCBI): domain Eukaryota; kingdom Metazoa; phylum Chordata; class Actinopteri; order Atheriniformes; family Telmatherinidae; genus Telmatherina; species Telmatherina bonti. Next base: position 29,496,604 of record NC_136633.1, read on the forward strand.
AATGCTTTCTTGTCCTTCGCTACCTGGTCGCCATGACGATGTCCTTCCTCCTTCCAGCGGACATGCATCATTTACACTGAGCAAAGAGCCGTTTTCTCTGCATGACTGCACCTGCAGCAGAATTCCCTCCGACATGCAGGCTTCTGTCCAAGCTCCAGACATATTTTGACATGCAGTTTGCTTCTCATTATGTCCTCTGAGACCCGATTTAAGCCGTCTGGGCTTGGCAGTAGGTGGTTCTGGAGTATCTCAGAATACGCTGAAGTCACGGTGCATTTAGATGATTCATGTCGTCTCTTCATTCCCTCAATCTGATTAGCTCGCTGTGATGTGATTAGTCCTCCAAGCTAGTCTCAACATTTAAAAGGAGCCTGCAGATGTTTTCTGCTTCCAACAAACATAGCTGTCGTTTTAATTCCCTAAATATGCCAAATTTTAATATCAGATAGAAAAAAATTCCCTCCCTCCACAGTTGTCATGAAGGTATACCTGAGCTATTAAACCTAAAATGGATTTTTGAACCAGGTTGTAAATGTATTTTTTTCTGCTGTAAACATGTTTTTTCTGCTGTAAACGTGTTTATTCCTGCTGTAAACATGTTTATTTCTGCTGTAAACATGTTTATTCCTGCTGTAAACATGTTTATTCCTGCTGTAAACATGTTTATTCCTGCTGTAAACATGTTTATTACTGCTGTAAACGTGTTTATTCCTGCTGTAAACGTGTTTATTCCTGCTGTAAACGTGTTTATTCCTGCTGTAAACATGTTTATTACTGCTGTAAACATGTTTATTCCTGCTGTAAATGTTTATTTCTGCTGTAAACATGTTTTTTTTCTGCTGTGAAGTTGGTATTTTTAACATGGGAGTCTATGTAGATTTGCTCTGTGGAGCCCCTAGTGGATGAAGGAGGAACTGCAGGTTTTTGCATTTGGCGAAAAAAAAAAAAAAAGAAGGAAAAAACTGGACTGAATTATGAACATAACTTACACAGGAGACAGACGAAACTGTCTGTTTTCCGTGTCCTGCATAAACAACCTTTAGACTGTTGGCTCCAACGTTAACAGCTAACACTAAGACCACGGACATGTTTGTTAAAGACCGGATGTCTAGGAAACAAAACAAAGTGATGTCACCACATATGTAATCTGAAAGAAATCATATGCGTGGAGATCTAGACCAGATCAGATTATGATGATTAAACGGGCTCGTTTTGTGTTAAAACACTTTAGTTTTTATATCACCCTTTGGTGGACGTCGTTTTCATGACACAACAAAACTGTTTGTCACACGAACTCTGTGTTTTGAGACAATACCTTCATCAATCAACAAACAAACTAGTTGGTTAAAGTAAAAAGATTCTGATCGTTCATTTTCTGCATCGAGTCACTGATAGCAAAGCTCCTTAAAAATGGGCCAAATTACGCAGGAAACGGAGGTGTTGGAAACCGTCACCATTCAGGACAGATGGACCTAGGCGCCCTTTCAGGGACGGTAGCTAAAACCAGACTAAGTGATCGCTTTGACGCCATTCCTGCTAACAATGAGAAGAAACACTAAATAAAGGTGAAGAGTTTCCTGTGTGCTGCCTGGCGTTGAACGGTCTCAGGTAGCCGGGAATTCACACGCTGTCACATTAAGCTGAGGAGGTTAGCCTGCTGCAGGAAGCTGACGAAGACCACCGGCTGTCCTGATATCTTCTTCGTGTCGGCGCTGAGCTCGTGGCAAAAAAGCAACGGCCAGAGAGCTCCACTGCAATAATAGAAGAGAAAGTCGGTTGGGATTAAATCACTCTCCCCCTCTGGATACACGCTCACCCACGTGTCCTCAGCAGACCGTAATGTCCACGTTGCATAATGTCGTTCTCCTCTTTTCTGTTGAAATTTCACATAAATGAATCTAATTTTACAGGTAATCTGACTTCAGAATCAAGTCAAGTATCCTGAAAGAAGGAAAAACGGTTCATTACGAGCACGTCAGACCTGGAAGCAGTTTGTTCCTTAATGGAGGCTTCATGGTTTCCTTGCTGGTTGTTTACAGAGCTCCTTTATTTCCACGCTGTCAGCTATGAAAAGCCATTTATTTCCACCTAAACTGGAATTCAGGTCATTTCTCTGAGTCAGCGTGGTGCACATGTGGTTTCATGCTCCCAGAATTCTCACCTTTAAAAATGTTAATTATGCAACCATTTTAACATTTTAAGACATGAATTAGTTTTTTATTTCTTTGTCAGTCTGTTTTCATTTATCTTCATTCGTCCCTTGTTTTTATATTACGTTCACTCGTATCTTTTACCAGTTCATTTTGGTTTTTAAAAATTCATGTTTTGCCACTGTAATAACAGAATATAAAAAATAAAGCAAGCCAGAGATGTGGGACACAAAAGAAGTGGGAAATGAAGTTTTAAAAAAGAAATAGCAAAAAGGAATGGAAAAAATTAATTTATAGATCAAACTACATTTAAATTAATAAAAAACATGTATCCCTTTTTCTCTTTTCTGATTTATTAATATATTTATTTTTGCTTGAAAGCAGGTGAGATTTACCTCAGCTGCTATTCCATTAAGTGAGAATAGAAAAGACAAATTGATTGTATAAACATGTTTATCTTGGTGTTAGCTGATATGCTAAACATGTTTATCTTGGTATTAGCTGATATGCTAAACATGTTTATCTTGGTGTTAGCTGATATGCTAAACATGTTTAACTTGGTATTAGCTAATATGCTAAACATGTTTATCTTGGTATTAGCTGATATGCTAAACATGTTTAACTTGGTATTAGCTGATATGCTAAACATGTTTAACTTGGTATTAGCTAATATGCTAAACATGTTTATCTTGGTATTAGCTGATATGCTAAACATGTTTATCTTGGTATTAGCTGATATGCTAAACATGTTTAACTTGGTATTAGCTAATATGCTAAACATGTTTAACTTGGTATTAGCTGATATGCTAAACATGTTTAACTTGGTATTAGCTAATATGCTAAACATGTTTATCTTGGTATTAGCTGATATGCTAAACATGTTTAACTTGCCATTAGCTGATATGCTAAACATGTTTATCTTGGTATTAGCTGATATGCTAAACATGTTTAACTTGGTATTAGCTGATATGCTAAACATGTTTAACTTGCCATCAGCTGATATGCTAACCATGTTTATCTTGGAATTAGCTATTGTGCAAAATGTTTGACACTAATTTATTTCAGATCAAAGTTAAATAACTTCTGTCTTGGACCATGTCGCTTTCAGGTCACCGGACTCTCTACATTGGAGTCCATGTTCCTCTTGGCAGGAGGTCGCACCGGCGTCACCGTCACCATGGACACAGACACAGGAAGAGGTCTAAGGAGAGGGACCCCACAGCTGATGATGGACGCGAATCTCCCTCCCACAGTAAGTGTCGGCAATGTACTGAAGCGAGCTCAGCCGGAGCTGCTTCTTAACCACCAACTTCCTTTTGTTTCGTGCTGCTTTCTTCTTCTACATCTCCCACTTGCTGCAGCAGACACACCAGCTCAGAGGGTGCAGTTCTTACTGGGGACAGAGGACGGTGACGAGGAGCACATCCCTCACGCCCTGTTCACCGAGCTGGACGAAATCTGCCTCAGAGAAGGGGAGGATGCCGAATGGAAAGAGACGGCTAGGTACGCTGCTACAGCTCCAGTGTGGTCCTGGATCTCAAAACGTACGCTGATGTGTAATTGTTGGCTTGTATATGTGTTTGCAGGTGGTTGAAGTTTGAGGAAGACGTGGAGGACGGCGGCGAGCGGTGGAGTAAACCTTACGTGGCCACTCTGTCTCTGCACAGTCTCTTTGAGCTTCGGAGCTGCATCATGAACGGGACTGTGATGCTGGACATGAGGGCCAACTCCCTGGAGGAGATCGCAGGTAAACTCAGGAGGTGGATGGTCCAAAAACAGGTTTTATTTAATATATTAAATAAAGTTTGGTGCTGTTGATTCAAATGATTTGGAGCAGAAAGAAAACTGTTTTTAGGATTTCTTGATTTAACCTGGTTTGGTGCAGTTTAATCAGCTACAGTGGGTCAGTTTTTGTTAATCAGCTTAGTATCGGCGCTGTGCAGGGCCAGATGCAATCTGGGGAATCCTTTCTGAATTACAATATCTGTGGATTTCCTCTGCTTGTTCTAAACTTCAGACATGGTTCTGGATCAGCACGAAGTGTCCGGACCTGTAGGTCAGGATGCGAGAAGAAGGATCCGCGAGGCCCTGCTCAAACAGCACCACCACCAGAACCACAAGAAACTGGCCAACCGCATACCTATCGTACGTTCCTTTGCTGATATTGGCAAGAAGCAGTCTGAGCCTCATTCTATGGACAAGAATGGTGAGTTAAGCTCAGATTTAACGCCATGTTTTTCCTGTTATTACGTCATGTAATGCAGTGTTGTAACCCGATGCATGGGTTTCCGACCTGTTTCCACGTTTCTTAATGTTTTGTCTCATTTTCTCCTCTTGTTTGTCTTTCTCCATGTTTTTTCTCGTGTGCATGTGTGTTAAACTCAGTGAATGAAATCCTTCATCATGAAAATTCACTCTTCATAAATGCTTCCCCCAGACAGACCCTTTTGTTCAGCATGTACCACTGGTGTGTATGTTGTTTGTCATGTCTGCCCACCCCTACGTCACCTTAGAGGCCCTCCACGAATCCAGACATGCAGCTCGATGAAACTGAGACCAAACGTCTTGGTGTCCTCCAGGCAGTGTCCCCTCTCAGGAGGACACAGATCAGGACTTTTGCACAGGCAATTAGATCCGATTGGAGAACGATGGGGTGAAATGAGCTAATATAAATGGAGAGGATTATCATATGGGATAAATATTGTCATAAAAACACATAACTTGTGTGGATTGTATAAAGAATCATGACAGTAAACATTATATCCATTTAGTCAGATCTGGGTTAAATAACATCTAATAATCAAATTAATTAATTCGTTGATTCATAAAATTCCTAAAAAGCTTTTTCCAAAAGTATCTTCACTCTTTGAGATTAAGTCAAATTTCTAAACTGTTCATTAGGTTATTACCGCTCACATTAGAATAGAAAGAATATTTTCATGAAACTTTCCATTATTTCTATTGCATTTTTTAGCATCTAACGCTAAGACTGTGGACACCACATTAGCATCTAAGGCTAAAACAGCAGGCTTCAACAGTAGCATCTAACGCTAAGACTGTGGACACCACATTAGCATCTAAGGCTAAAACAGCAGGCTTCAACAGTAGCATCTAATGCTAAGACTGTGGACACCACATTAGCACCTAAGGCTAAAACAGCAGGCTTTAACAGTAGCATCTAACGCTAAGACTGTGGACACCACATTAGCACCTAAGGCTAAAACAGCAGGCTTCAACAGTAGCATCTAACGCTAAGACTGTGGACACCACATTAGCACCTAAGGCTAAAACAGCAGGCTTTAACAGTAGCATCTAACGCTAAGACTGTGGACACCACATTAGCACCTAAGGCTAAAACAGCAGGCTTCAACAGTAGCATCTAACGCTAAGACTGTGGACACCACATTAGCATCTAAGGCTAAAACAGCAGGCTTTAACAGTAGCATCTAACGCTAAGACTGTGGACACCACATTAGCATCTAACGCTAAAGCCTGTTACATCCTCCATGAGAAGCGAGAACTTTTTTCTTGTTTTTGAGGCTCCGAGAAGAAAATGACATCATTTTGTTCTCACGGACGTGTTTGAGGACAGTTCTTGACACACCGGGCTGGCAGAACTTTTTTCTTGAAGGGCTCCGAGAAGTATTGTGTGATTGGTCGGACATGTGAGGTGGGCGTCGTTAACACAGAGAAAGCATGAAGCAGAATTGCTGCTTCCGCGTTTTTACTGTTGCCGGCAAAACGGATTGTTTTGATAAAACAGCTGATCGAGGTGGTGAGAAAGTACCAACATTTTTACATGTAGCATTAAAACACTCAGACCCAGCCGCATGCACGACCCGCCCAGCCACGGACAAAGTTCCTCATTAAATATGAAACTAGAAAAACAGAGCGGAGAGCGGAAACCTCCACCAAGCACAATGTTAAAGAATCCTTTTTAAAAAATCCTGGATCCAACCGGTGATCCGGATCACCACCAGAATTTAATTAGTTCTTCATTTTTACATTTGCAACAACTCTTGAAATATTTATAAAAATCCATCCGTAACCTTTTAAGTTATCTTGAGCAAAAAGACGCCGGCGAAAACAACCTCCTCGGCGGATGTAACAACCGGGTTCATCGCACATAAAAGCAGACATCGCCCCCCGCAGTGACCCCTCCCCGCTGCAGACGTGCTTCTCGTGTAGTATGTATGGACCTGCCGAACAAGACGTTTTTTCTTGTTCTTGCAGCCTCGAGAACAAGAACTCAGTTCTTGCGTCTCGTGTAGTGTGTAACAGGCTTAAGACACCAGGTTTCACATTACCATCTATTGCTACGACAGCATGCTTCTACACTAGCATCTAACGCTAAGTTTAGGGGCTCCACATTAGCATCTAAGATTAAAACAGTGGGCTTAAACATTAGCATCTAACGCTAAAACTGTGTGCTCTTAGCATCTAACATGAAGATTGCAGGCTCCTACATCAGCATCTAATATTAAGCTGGCAGGCTCCAACGTTAGCATGTAAAGCAAAGACTGCAAGCTCCACATTAGCCGTTAATATGAAGACACCAGAATCTCACGTTAGCAGCTAACATTAACACGAGGGGTGCTCTGTTTTATGTAATAACTGAACCCTGTGATATATCCTTGTGATATATCATGGCCAGATAAATGTCTGATGTGGAAGTTCATGTTACAATATGATGTAGAACATCATGTACAATGTAGTACATGCTATGTTCACTTGCACCAGGGCATCTGAGATTAATCCAAGTAACATGAATAAAAAAAACTACATTAATTAAAGAAAAGTTATCCCAGCTAAACCTGCCTGTTACACAGCTAAAGGATGATTCTGCTGCTCATCTGTGTTCAGTACAATCCACGTATGTTGTACACCATGCATCTTCTGATTTATATGTATGTAAAGCTAAAGATCATCATTTTAATCTTTAGTCTTAAAGGGTGCTTTATCACTGGAACAGTTCCATGAACTGACCTTCAGGATGTATAAACGTGCATACAGGGTTTGTATGATCATACTCTCCACTTATTCTTGATGATAGAAACTGTTAGAGTTCGAAGAAACAGACCATAGCAGTCACTAACATTTGGGTTTGTGGTAGCTACTAAATATTAACTTTGTGCTTTTTGGGAAAATAGTTTGGGAAATGATTTGTTTTATGTCAAAAGTTACACATAAAAATACATATCCTGACGTAGAGTGTTGGATTTGAAACTAGACCTAGCTGTTAGCTTACTTCAGAATGTAGGCTACAGCTAACTGCTAATTAGCCTAACAGTATCTGATACATAGCCTGCTGACGAATGTTTAAATCTTCAGCTTCCATAAAGAAAATGATAATTAAATCACTTAATAAATAAATTCATTTCCCAAACTATGGTAAAAAAAGAAAAGTTAAACATTTTTCATCAGTTATTACGAGATTTTTCTCAGCTAATATCACGAATAAGCACAGAGACCCAAATGCGTGGCTCCAATTTAATAGTCTTCACAGAAAACACAGGCAGGCTGAACCTGAACATGAACAAAGACAGAAGTCAAAAACCCCCCAAAATGCACACAGACAAGAAGACACATAAAATACACGGAGCGAGTGTGATTACCTGAACATGAACAAAGACAATCTGGCAAGGACAGAGGAAACACACAGACACTAAATACTAACGAGGGCGGGAAGGACAAGTAGACACAGGTGGGACATGAGGGGCGGAGCAGGTAATCACACAGGCAAAGACACAGTGAGCAGGGTAGGGATCTGAAATGAGAAACCGGTAAGTGATACAAAATAAAACAGGAAGTGCTTGGAAAATAAGACTTAAGTGCCACCAGACATGACAGCTAAGGCCTAAACTACTAGCTTAACTTAGCTTACCAGAACTGCTGGAAACATGAAACAGCGAGTTTAACTCGAAATGTTATTGATAAATAGTGAAAGCATCCATTTTATGTAAAGTTATGAAGATAGAACATGTTTGTAAGTCAGATGTAAAGATTACTTATATGGGCATTTTGTCACAAGCTGGTGAAGCTGCTTCCATTTAGCTTAACTAAGCTAACTGGATGCTCACTTCAAATTTAGCTCATTATAATCAAACCAAACTTCCTAAATATCTACTAAAATAATATTTCCTGTTATGTATGACATTAAAACATATTTTTTAAACATGCATTTATATCTAAAAATATTTTAATTACAGAAATTATCATACATTTTATATGTATATTTTAAATTTTATGTTTTTTAATACATTGATAAAATATTAGACTTTTTTTTATATGTTCTTACTTCATAGTTATATTTCTTGTTTATTTTTCTATGTACTTCTTGGACAAATAAATAACTATTTATAAATAACTTATTATCTAACTTTGACTAAAAATTTTAATTGAAATTGTCCTCCTGGATAAAGTATTTCCCATATATATCATTTCATTAAGATATTAGTCATTGGTATTTCCATATATTAAAACATTGTTTATGTTTAATAAGTTTAGTTAGATTGAGCTGATGTAAATCTGACTGTATTTCTATAAATTCATACTAAAGAAATATTTAAGATAACAGATGAATGTTGAACGATTTTTTGTGTTTAGTTTGCTTTTTCACAAACGTCTCAAACTGCTTGGAGATGTAAAAAGAAGCCATCTTTGACTGAAATAAAGATGTAATAATAAGTTCCGGATTAAAGATTGCTGCTCACTCTGAACACCGAGGTTCTTTGAATGCATCGTTCCCACCAGGTACTCTCTGAAACCCGCTGCAGCACTGTGTTTGTTCAGACCTGCGGTGAAGGTTCAGGCTCGGTGCTGTGTCCCAGTTTTCAGAGTATAAAGTGGTACCACGTAGCCCCACCTTTGTATTAGTTTGGTGAACTGGGATCCGGACTGGAAATTGATCTGGTTTTCCTTCTCCTGATAGGCCAAACAGTCTCGCCTCCGTCCCAGCCTCCCAACAACGAGGCCAAGCTGGACGTCAGCCGGGAAAACAGCGCCGTGGACTTCAGCAAGGTGATCCAGCTGTTCCTCCCACCAGATGCTGTATGTCCAACCAGTCTGGGGTTACTGGACTCCCAGTTCCCACCATGGGAGCCTGACTGGAATTCACCAGGACTGTTTTCTTTTGGGTCAGATTCAAGCGGGATATTCTCAATGTTTTAAAGATGTGAGCTGTTTGTTTCAGATCGACCTCCACTTCATGAAGAAGATACCTCCCGGCGCCGAGGCTTCCAATGTTTTGGTTGGAGAGCTGGAATTCCTGGAGCGCCCCGTGGTGGCGTTCGTCCGCCTGTCTCCGGCTGTGCTGCTCAACGGCCTGGCTGAGGTTCCCATAACAACCAGGTGGGAAACCTCTGGCGTGGGACTGTCATGTGGTTTTTATATCGGGTGTCAGAGCTGGATGGCCGAGCCGAACGGGAACTTTACCTCTGCTGTTTGTGCTGGACAGGTTCCTGTTCATCCTGCTGGGGCCCCTGGGAAAAGGTCCACAGTACCACGAGATCGGTCGTTCTATCGCTACGCTCATGACTGATGAGGTATCCGTCCGCCCGTGTATAAAACCCCAGCTCCAACAAAGTGGGGACGTTGTGTTAAACATAAATAAAAACATGATCTGCAAATCCTTTTTAAACTTACATTCAACTGAACCTGCAACAAAGACACAATATTTAATGTTTTTTTTGTAAATATTCGCTCAGCATGGCTTCATAGTGAGTCCAGACCAGTGAAAACCTGAAAATACCACAGCTGACGTTGGACATCAAGCAGGGCAGAAGTCACTATAGAGCTTCAGCAGTTAGAGTCCTCAGTCCTAAACACTGAGGCTGGTTTATACTCGCACGGCGCCGCGTCGGGTCCAGCTGTCACCGCCATAAGCCCTGCGTAGGTCTGCGGAGGTTAGACCACACCTCCTCACATCAGAACAAACACAGCTAAGTCCTCGCCAGAATATCCAAGTTAAAAAGGATTTGCAGAACTTTCTGGTTTTTATACATATTAACGTGATGTGGATACATACATATACATATGTATTTATCTAACCCTAACCCTAACCCTACATATACATATGTATGTATCTAACCCTAACCCTACATATACATATGTATGTATCTAACCCTAACCCTAAATACTCCAATCCCTAACCCTACATATACATATGTATGTATCTAACCCTAACCCTAACCCTACATATACATATGTATGTATCTAACCCTAACCCTAACCCTACATATACATATGTATGTATCTAACCCTAACCCTAACCCATACATATACATATGTATGTATCTAACCCTAACCCTAACCCATACATATACATATGTATGTATCTAACCCTAACCCTAACCCTACATATACATATGTATGTATCTAACCCTAACCCTAACCCTACATATACATATGTATGTATCTAACCCTAACCCTACATATACATATGTCTGTATCTAACCCTAACCCTACATATACATATGTATGTATCTAACCCTAACCCTAACCCTAAATACTCCAATCCCTAACCCCCCATATACATATGTATGTATCTAACCCTAACCCTAACCCTACATATACATATGTATGTATCTAACCCTAACCCTAACCCTACATATACATATGTATGTATCTAACCCTAACCCTAACCCATACATATACATATGTATGTATCTAACCCTAACCCTAACCCATACATATACATATGTATGTATCTAACCCTAACCCATACATATACATATGTATGTAGGGTTAGGATACATACATATGTATATGTATGTATCCTAACCCTACATACATATGTATATGTATATATCCTAACCCTACATACATATGTATATGTATATATCCTAACCCTACATACATATGTATATGTATGTATCCTAACCCTAAATACATATGTATATGTATGTATCCTAACCCTACATACATATGTATATGTATGTAGGGTTAGGATACATACATATGTATATGTATATATCCTAACCCTACATACATATGTATATGTATGTATCCTAACCCTACATACATATGTATATGTATGTATCCTAACCCTAAATACATATGTATATGTATGCATATGTACACTATTTGTGTGTGTATTTAAAGAGCCATAAATCCGATATCTCCTTCTGTTTCACAACATAATGAAATGTCTCATTTCCAGTGTTTGATACTTTTATTATGTAAAAAGGTTTATTATAAAGAGAATATGAAAGTGGGATGTTATCCACCTCTGCTTTGAAATATTTGCGGCTTCTCTTTAGATTTTCCACGACGTTGCTTATAAAGCCAAAGACCGGAGCGACCTGGTGGCGGGCATCGACGAGTTTCTGGATCAGGTGACCGTGTTGCCCCCTGGAGAGTGGGACCCCTCCATCAGAATAGAGCCTCCTAAAAATGTGCCGTCTCAGGTGAGATACCTGTTACCTGGTGTCGCTTCCAGCTGGGCGTCAGGTCTGTTTTAAGTCGTGGTAAAAGTATACGAGATATTTTTACTGGCTGGCTGCAAGTCGCTACAGAGAATATCCTAGCTGAGTGCTGCCGCTCCCCTGGGTTGTGTTCTCAATCCCCATCAAAACATGCTCCATTAGTTATTTTGGTAAACTGTACCTATAAAAAACTTCCGCCATCTTGTACGATTTCATCAGACTGAAAGATTCAGGTGTAAATTTTCCTTTCCTCTAAATTATCCTGTGGATGATTAAAGACAGACCAAGAACTGCACTACATATATACATACATATCTATCTATCTATCTATCTATCTATCTATACATAGTAGTGTAGTTGCAAAATATTTTAATATTTTGACATATTTTTTTTCTCATAGTTGGGGTATATATGTGTGTGTGTGCATATATATATATATACACTATTCACAAAAAGTTAGGGATATTCAGCTTTTGGGTGAAATTTCCCAACAAGCCTAAAATGCATTCAAACCTGTACAGGTGAACTTAATGTGATCTTCTCTAAGCTTTTAAATGCACATGTCCAACTGTTAAATGTTTCAATAAATTTTGCACAAGTTGCTGTTCTCTAACAAGGAGCTTAACGGCAAAAATCACGGCAGGTGTGTGATCCTTGAATTGACCAATAAATGTCCTGGTTCAATTAGAGCTGGTGTTTAAACAGTTGTCCTCATCATGCTGTTCACATTTTGACATCATGAGACCAAGACGACACCTAACAATGGAACAACAGTCCCTTGCCATTGCCATGCTTCAAACAGGACGTTCTCAGACAGAAGTGGCCACTGAGCTTGGAGTGTCACAGAGTGTCATCAGCAGGTTGCAACAGAGATATGGAGAGACTGGAAGAGTCACAGAAAGGCCTAGAAGTGGACGTCCTTTGGCCACATCCCGTGCTGATGACCGCTACATTGTGAACACTGCCCTGAGAAACCGGATGATGAATGCCACTCAACTCCAGGCACGTTTAAGAGAGGTGAGAGGCACCCAAGTGTCACGTCAGACCATTCCAAACCGTTTCCATCAGCGTGGTCTGCGTGCTAGACGACCTGCACGGGTACCTGACCACACCGCCAGGCACAGGCATCATCGTCTTGCATGGGCCAGGGAGCATTTACGCTGGACGAGGAACCAGTGGGCCTCAGTGCTGTTCTCTGATGAAAGTCGATTCACACCGAGCAGAAATGATGGCCGGCAACGATGTTGGAGACGTCAGGGAGAGCGCTATGCATCAGCCACTGTTGTCACCAGGCCAGCTTTTGGTGGTGGCGGTGTTACAGTGTGGGCAGGGGGGTCCACTTGGTACAGAACTGCCCTACACTTTGTGAATGGTACAGTGACAAGCCCATACTACCTGAATAACATCATTAATCCAGTGATTGTGCCCCTACATGAACAGCACAGGCCTAATTTCATCTTCATGGACGACAATGCTCCTGCTCATCAAGGCCGCATCATCAGGGAACGGCTGTTGGAGACTGGTGTACCTCAAATGGAACGGCCTGCACTCTCTCCAGACCTGAATCCCATTGAAAACCTGTGGGATCAGCTGAGCCGTCGTGTAGAGGCTCGAGACCCTGCACCCCAGAACCTCAATGACCTGAGGGCTGCCCTTCAAGAAGAGTGGGATGCCATGCCTCAGCAGGCAATAAGTTGCCTTGTGAACAGCATGAGACGTCGTTGTCAAGCTGTTGAATGAATTTTTTGAGATGAGGAAATCAGTAGTGCATCCTTCTACTTAAATGTCTTACTTTTATGATATTATATCACTGTAGCATCAACATATTGCATTTTCCATAAATTTCACCTGAAAGCCAAATATCCCTAACTTTTTGTGAGTAGTGTATATACATATATATATATATATATATATATATATATATATATATATATATATATATATATATTGCACAGCATTTTTTTTTAATTTGCCCCAACTATGAGAAAAAATTATGTAATTTAAAATATTTTGTAAATATAAATTTCAGACTTTTAGGAAATGAAAAGGTTAAAAATACAGAAAAAGTTCTTAAAGAATATTTTAAAGTAATATTTTTTTCTATTTTCAAAGCTTACATGTTTTTAGCTTTCCTTAATCAGAATTTTTAATTTGGCACAGGTGTGTTTACATAAAATTTGTGATAAAAAGTTAAGCCAGAAGGACTCAGTTGGACGGGTATATAACCTTTCAGGACTCCAGATAATTGAGAAATTTTTGCAAAAACAATTTAAAGTTTAAAAATCTATTTGTAAACAGTTTTTTGGATTGAATGTTTTTGTCCTAAAGTTTGGGTGAAAATGATTTCTCATGATTTTTTTCTTGTTAATCTAACAAGTAATTTTTTTCAGTGTGTGAAAATGTGGTTTATTTCTGGATGAGGGACAAACGATGGTCACGTAGCAGCAGGAAGTGGAATAAAGACGTAAAACGTCTCTGGAGCTTCATCTGCAGCTGGAAGCTGTCTCTGTCCACCGAGAGACGTTTGAGTGACGCTGATCTTAACCACACAGGAAAAGCGAAAGATTCCCCCCGTTCCCAACGGAGTGACGGATCTGGGCGAGTCTGAGAGTCATGGCGGACACGGCGGCCCTGAGCTGCAGCGCACTGGGAGGTACGTCCAGGAGAAGACAGGATAGTTCAGGTCTTAGTGTCCATCTTCCTGCCTCCTGTTAGCCGCTTCGCTGGCTGCCAACCGTACATTTATCCTGGTAAAAGGCCCTCCGGGGCCCTCTGTACAGCACAGAGATGCTCTGCTGGACTTTTACCTCATTATGACATGAGCAGATGTGAATGGACAGAAAACAAAGAGGTTAACAACAAAGAAGCACACTCCTCCAGGGAAACCAAAGCCTTGGCTGGAATCTGGCTGTTTACTTCATTAACGTTCACCGCCCAGCACTTTGACAGGAATCACGTCTAAGCCATGAAAACAAGCCAGTCCAGCCAGTAAATCCTCAGAAAGGCGGAGATTTAAACCTTCTGCTGGATATTTTACCTCCTGGTCCAGTGGTTCTGTAAATATATCAGGAGAAGATAAGCTAGCACTGCTCAAACATTTGTTCAGGTTTGCAAACTTCTGGAGAATAACAAGTGATCCCGTTTGTTTTTATTCTTATCCCATTTTTATTCTTCCTCATGTGAGACAGTAAATAACAAAACGTGTTGATTGGCGATGAAGCTGTAAACATACAGTCAGTCGTGTCTCTGCCACTGGACTGGAAGTCCAACAGTTCTGTCCTGACCCACATCCCTGGACCCATCTTGCTTCATTGCTCCTCCTCTCCCTGCAGGCTCTTTGGGGGCTTCATCTTGGACATCAAGCGAAAGGCTCCTCACTACATTTCTGACTACACAGACGCCATCAGCCTCCAGTGTCTGGCCTCCTTCCTCTTCCTCTACTGCGCCTGCATGTCACCTGTTATTACCTTCGGAGGCCTCCTGGGGGAGGCCACGGAGGGGCGCGTGGTAAGACACAACCTTATTACTTCCTGCTGTCTAAACTGGGATTATAATCCATAAAAAGTGGATAAAAACAGTCTAAACTGGGATTATAATCCATAAAAAGTGGATAAAAACAGTCTAAACTGGGATTATAATCCATAAAAAGTGGATAAAAACAGTCTAAACTGGGATTATAATCCATAAAAAGTGGATAAAAACAGTCTAAACTGGGATTATAATCCATAAAAAGTGGATAAAAACAGTCTAAACTGGGATTATAATCCATAAAAAGTG
This sequence comes from Telmatherina bonti, assembly GCF_933228915.1. Classification (NCBI taxonomy): domain Eukaryota; kingdom Metazoa; phylum Chordata; class Actinopteri; order Atheriniformes; family Telmatherinidae; genus Telmatherina; species Telmatherina bonti. The sequence goes on from NC_136633.1 coordinate 29,511,956, forward strand.
GATAAAAACAGTCTAAACTGGGATTATAATCCATAAAAATTGGATAAAAGCATTCTAAACTGGGATTATAATCCATAAAAATTGGATAAAAGCATTCTAAACTGGGATTATAATCCATAAAAAGTGGATAAAAACAGTCTAAACTGGGATTATAATCCATAAAAATTGGATAAAAGCATTCTAAACTGGGATTATAATCCATAAAAAGTGGATAAAAACAGTCTAAACTGGGATTATAATCCATAAAAAGTGGATAAAAGCATTCTAAACTGGGATTATAATCCATAAAAAGTGGATAAAAACAGTCTAAACTGGGATTATAGTCTATAACAGGTTATTATAATGGTTATTATAATGTATTAAAAGTGGATAAAAACTTATATATTTTCTTACATTTCGAGACACAACCAAGTTTAAAACAGGTGTCGGATGAACCGGCCTGGGATTAGGAGTTGTAAGGATTACGATACTAATTCCTACAAACGCATCACTTGTTCTTAACACTCTAATAATTCCTAGGATTACATTACTAATTCCTGGGATTATTTTATTAATTCCTAGGAATACATCATTAATTCCTCGGCCTACTTTACTCATTCCTGAAGTTTCTTTACTGATTCTTAAAACTATGCAACAAATTCTCAGGATAATAAAATTACTTTAATAATTTCTTAAGTATACTTCGATTATTTCTACGGTTACATGATAAATTCCTGGGAATAATTTAGCTAATCCTAGGAACATAGTAATTCCTAGTACCATATTACTAATTCTCAGAGATCATAACTAATTCTTAGGATTACTTCGCTGATTCCTGGAGTTATATAACTAATTACTCTGAATATTTTATTAAATTCTTGGAATATGTTAGTAATTCATAGAACTATATTACTAGAATTCCTAGAAATAGTTTCCAGTTCCTCGGACTACTTTACAAGTTTCTGGTGTTACATGACTAAATATGAGGGCTAATTCTAAGTATTACTTTACTAATTCAGAGGAATACATCACTGAGCGTTGGATACATAACTCACTATTTCACCAAATCTTACGAATATCTTACATATTCCGACAACTGTATCACTAATTCTTTAAACTCTACTAATTCCTAGGATTAGTTTAGTCATTTGTAAAAAAAAACGGCACTAATTCTGAGGTCTACTGGTTCCTAGAGTGACATTACAAATAAGTAAGTTACGATCTTACTAAATCCCAGGAATACATTACTTATTCCTATTTCCTCGGAATATGTGACTAATTCTTATCATAACTTTACTGATTGTTAGAAATATATCACTGAGTGTTTGTGTGACGGAAAGTCACTATGAGTCCGTTCTATGGATCAACATGCGCCTGTACGATATTCTGTACGTTAGCATCTTTAGCTTTAAACTGAACTTAGCACATGTAGCTACAACATGCCAGTGTCAGGACCAGTGAGATTAAATCTGGGAAATCTCCTCCTATGTTTCCAGAGTGCTATCGAGTCCCTGTTCGGGGCCTCCATGACTGGGATCGCCTACTCTCTGTTTGCTGGTCAGCCTCTCACCATCCTGGGCAGCACGGGACCAGTTCTTGTCTTTGAGAAGATCCTCTTTAAGTTTTGCAAGTAGGCTGTTTTCTTCTTCTTCTGTTACTTTTTCCATGTTTTAGTCAGGATGAGAGCTGGCTTATAAAAATATTATTTCATCCAATATTGATTCATAAAACTAAGAATATTTTAGAAGTTATTTTCTGGTGACAACAGGACTCTGGTGTGACTTAGCGATGCTAGGCGTAATCTCAGCATATAAACACAACTGAAAGGTTTCTCTCTCCGAGATGACGCTGCATTCAGACGTTTTCATTCTTCATTCTTCATTCTTCCCATTTGTTTGTAAAGTATTTAGCAGTTTATTACTTTTCACATCAATAGATAATGCTAACACTGTAAGTTCCCACATTAGCTGCTAACAGTAAGAACCAGGACTATCACATAAACAACAGACACTAAAGTTTTAGGTTTCCACATTAGCATCTAATGCTAAGACTTTAAGGTCCCACATTAGCATCTAATGCTAACACTGTAGGTCCCACATTAGCATCTAATGCTAACACTGTAGGTCCCACATTAGCATCTAATGCTAAGACTTTAAGGTCCCACATTAGCATCTAATGCTAACACTGTAGGTCCCACATTAGCATCTAATGCTAAGACTTTAAGGTCCCACATTAGCATCTAATGCTAACACTGTAGGTCCCACATTAGCATCTAATGCTAAGACTTTCAGGTCCCACATTAGCATCTAATGCTAACACTGTAGGTCCCACATTAGCAGCTTATGCTAAAAATGTAGCCTTTAGCATTAGTAACTAATACTGCGAGCTTTAACATTAGCGACTAAGAAGGCTCCTCCATGTTAAACAAACCATGAATGTTTTGAAAATAAATATTCCAGCGAACACGTAGGACCCTGGTCAGGACAGGGATCAGGGTGGATTTATTCAGCAGCAGCTTTACATCTGGAATGCTGCGTTGCAGAGAGTACGGCCTGTCGTACCTGTCTCTGAGGACCTGCATCGGCTTGTGGACGGCCTTCTTCTGCCTGCTGCTGGTGGCCACTGATGCCAGCTCGCTGGTCTGCTACATCACGCGCTTCACAGAAGAAGCTTTCGCTGCTCTCATCTGCATTATCTTCATCTACGAGGCGCTGGAGAAGCTGATTCACCTGGGGGTGCACTATCCCATCAACAAACACAACAACCTGCAGAAACTCACCCAGTACTGGCAAGTTCCTCTCCTTTCCAGCTTTTACAGAGAAAACACCAGCAGTCAGAGGATTTAAAACCTTTTTATTGGAATTAGTTACCAGGTAAAGAGGAAAAACAAAGTTCTGAGGACGGACTGGGTTTTGTGTGCAGTCTTTCTCCAGATGTCAGACGGCGTGCAGCTGCGTCATGCTGCTGCACGCCGTCTGACGTTGCAAAAGAGGTCACGTGACTTCTTCAGGCTTCTGTACGTCAAGCGAACAAGGTCCAACAACGCGACCTGACAGGGATTTCTCCTGGATGACGTCACGGATCACATTAATACAAACTTTACTAAGAGCAGAACGACGTCAGCCATTTTGGTTGCTATGACGACCATTCACCTGAAATCCTGACTCACAGCTTCCTTTCTTTAGTTGCATGAAAATACTGAAATAAACAAAGATAAAGAAGATTTATTAGCGTAAGAGGAGTCACTGAGAAACGAGTTTTCTGGCATGAGAAGGTTCATATCTGACGTGTTCCTGCGGTTATGGATCATTTCTACGTCTCATCGATGAAGACTTATTGAAAACTGTCTTTTTTACTCTAAAAGATGAATAATTGAGGCGGGACAAGCGGCTGAGAAAATGAATAATTGAAGCGAAAGCTTGTCGTGTTGGGAGATGAAAGCGAGATGAAATGTGTGTGCAGGTGTGTGTGCGTGGAGCCCAGAGCGCCGAGCAACGAGACGCTGCGTCTGTGGGAGGAGAGGAACGTCACGGCCTTGCAGGTCAACTGGAGCTCGCTGGAGGTGGCGGTAAGAGCGGCTTTAGACGTGAAACATCAGGCTGTGGTCCGGGTTTATCCGGGTCTCCAGACCAGGAAACCAGCACCGGAACATAGACATGTTTCACTACAGACTTCCCGTCATGTAATGATGCTTTACCTCATCATGGAAGTCACATGACTTCACCTGAACGTCCACGCTTCACCCACTCATCAGTGACTGTTTGCTTCTTCCCCACCACCATCATCATCATCACCATCATCACTCCGTCCTCTGGGGCCAGTAGGAGTGCGAGATGCTGCATGGCGACTTCGAGGGCAGCGCCTGTGGTCACCATGGTCCCTACATCCCGGACGTCCTGTTCTGGTGCGTGGTCCTCTTCTTCTCTACCGTCTTCATGTCTGCGTTCCTCAAGGAGTTCAAGACGAGCCGCTACTTCCCCACCAAGGTACGAGTCCACACAGGCCTACAGGGATTCCTTCATCTTACTCTGAGACGCCAGTAGAGTCTCTGAATTACTGTCAGATGGTTACCATGGAGACACGGATGCAGAGATGTGACGTCTCATTTCCTGTCTGGTCGCTACAGTGACAACATCCACAACCACGGTGTTGTTGTTCCGAATTCCACTCGTTCCTCTGGAGCGTCGCCCTCTGCCTGTACCCGGGCTCGGGACCGGCCCTCAGGGGACCCGAGGGTCCCCCTCCGCCCACCTTCCGTCTTTTTATATATTTTTTAAATATATAAAAAAATATTTACTGGAAAGATTTATTAATGAAATTATTTGATAAATTATTTAAATTATTACTTATCAGGATGTCAGGATGATGCGGCGTTAGACCGAATTTATCTGCTTTTTATCTGGGATGTTTTCTGTAAATCCCAGCCTGCATGTAAGGCTGGAAACTGTCTCTTCCTCTGCAGCGTCAGTCCAACACCGCCAGCTGTCGGCGGTTTCAGCTCACAGCAAAAATAAACAGAAAAGAAAACCCTGCAGTGTGAGCAGTCTGTGTGCAGAATGTCTATGTGCAGCGTGTCTGTGTGCAGCGTGTCTATGTACAGCGTGTCTATGTGCAGCGTGTCTGTGTGCAGAGTGTCTGTGTGCAGCGTGTCTGTGTACAGCGTGTCTGTGTGCAGAATGTCTATGTGCAGCGTGTCTGTGTGCAGCGTGTCTATGTACAGCGTGTCTATGTGCAGCGTGTCTGTGTGCAGAGTGTCTATGTGCAGCGTGTCTGTGTACAGCGTGTCTGTGTGCAGCGTGTCTGTGTGCAGCGTGTCTGTGTGCAGAGTGTCTATGTGCAGCGTGTCTGTGTGCAGCGTGTCTATGTACAGAATGTCTATGTGCAGCGTGTCTGTGTGCAGCGTGTCTGTGTACAGCGTGTCTGTGTGCAGAATGTCTATGTGCAGCGTGTCTGTGTGCAGCGTGTCTATGTACAGCGTGTCTATGTGCAGCGTGTCTGTGTGCAGAGTGTCTATGTGCAGCGTGTCTGTGTACAGCGTGTCTGTGTGCAGCGTGTCTGTGTGCAGCGTGTCTATGTGCAGCGTGTCTGTGTGCAGCGTGTCTATGTGCAGCGTGTCTGTGTGCAGCGTGTCTGTGTGCAGCGTGTCTGTGTGCAGCGTGTCTGTGTACAGCGTGTCTGTGTGCAGAATGTCTATGTGCAGCGTGTCTGTGTGCAGCGTGTCTATGTACAGCGTGTCTATGTGCAGCGTGTCTGTGTGCAGAGTGTCTATGTGCAGCGTGTCTGTGTACAGCGTGTCTGTGTGCAGCGTGTCTGTGTGCAGCGTGTCTGTGTGCAGAGTGTCTATGTGCAGCGTGTCTGTGTGCAGCGTGTCTATGTACAGAATGTCTATGTGCAGCGTGTCTGTGTGCAGCGTGTCTGTGTACAGCGTGTCTGTGTGCAGAATGTCTATGTGCAGCGTGTCTGTGTGCAGCGTGTCTATGTACAGCGTGTCTATGTGCAGCGTGTCTGTGTGCAGAGTGTCTATGTGCAGCGTGTCTGTGTACAGCGTGTCTGTGTGCAGCGTGTCTGTGTGCAGCGTGTCTATGTGCAGCGTGTCTGTGTGCAGCGTGTCTATGTGCAGCGTGTCTGTGTGCAGCGTGTCTGTGTGCAGCGTGTCTGTGTGCAGCGTGTCTGTGTGCAGTGTCTGTGTGCAGCGTGTCTATGTGCAGCGTGTCTATGTGCAGCGTGTCTATGTGCAGCGTGTCTGTGTGCAGCGTGTCTATGTGCAGCGTGTCTGTGTGCAGCGTGTCTATGTACAGAATGTCTATGTGCAGCGTGTCTGTGTGCAGCGTGTCTGTGTACAGCGTGTCTGTGTGCAGAATGTCTATGTACAGCGTGTCTATGTGCAGCGTGTCTGTGTGCAGAATGTCTGTGTACAGCGTGTCTATGTACAGAATGTCTATGTGCAGCGTGTCTGTGTGCAGAGTGTCTGTGTGCAGCGTGTCTATGTACAGAATGTCTATGTGCAGCGTGTCTGTGTGCAGCGTGTCTATGTGCAGCGTGTCTGTGTGCAGAATGTCTATGTACAGCGTGTCTATGTACAGAATGTCTATGTGCAGCGTGTCTGTGTGCAGCGTGTCTGTGTGCAGCGTGTCTATGTACAGAATGTCTATGTGCAACGTGTCTGTGTGCAGCGTGTCTATGTGCAGCGTGTCTATGTGCAGCGTGTCTGTGTGCAGAATGTCTATGTACAGCGTGTCTATGTACAGAATGTCTATGTGCAGCGTGTCTGTGTGCAGCGTGTCTGTGTGCAGCGTGTCTATGTACAGAATGTCTATGTGCAACGTGTCTGTGTGCAGCGTGTCTATGTGCAGCGTGTCTGTGTGCAGCGTGTCTGTGCAGCGTGTCTGTGTGCAGCGTGTCTATGTGCAGCGTGTCTGTGTGCAGCGTGTCTGTGTGCAGCGTGTCTGTGTGCAGCGTGTCTGTGTGCAGCGTGTCTGTGTGCAGCGTGTCTGTGTGCAGCGTGTCTATGTACAGAATGTCTATGTGCAGCGTGTCTGTGTGCAGCGTGTCTGTGTGCAGAATGTCTATGTGCAGCGTGTCTATGTGCAGCGTGTCTGTGTGCAGCGTGTCTATGTGCAGCGTGTCTGTGTGCAGCGTGTCTATGTGCAGCGTGTCTATGTGCAGCGTGTCTATGTGCAGCGTGTCTGTGTGCAGCGTGTCTGTGTGCAGCGTGTCTGTGTGCAGCGTGTCTGTGTGCAGCGTGTCTATGTACAGAATGTCTATGTGCAGCGTGTCTGTGTGCAGCGTGTCTGTGTGCAGAGTGTCTATGTGCAGCGTGTCTGTGTGCAGCGTGTCTATGTACAGAATGTCTATGTGCAGCGTGTCTGTGTGCAGCGTGTCTATGTGCAGCGTGTCTATGTGCAGCGTGTCTGTGTGCAGAATGTCTATGTACAGCGTGTCTATGTACAGAATGTCTATGTGCAGCGTGTCTGTGTGCAGCGTGTCTGTGTGCAGCGTGTCTATGTACAGAATGTCTATGTGCAGCGTGTCTGTGTGCAGCGTGTCTATGTGCAGCGTGTCTATGTGCAGCATGTCTGTGTGCAGAATGTCTATGTACAGCGTGTCTATGTACAGAATGTCTATGTGCAGCGTGTCTGTGTGCAGCGTGTCTGTGTGCAGCGTGTCTGTGTGCAGCGTGTCTATGTACAGAATGTCTATGTGCAACGTGTCTGTGTGCAGCGTGTCTATGTGCAGCGTGTCTGTGCAGCGTGTCTGTGTGCAGCGTGTCTATGTGCAGCGTGTCTATGTGCAGCGTGTCTATGTGCAGCGTGTCTATGTGCAGCGTGATGTGTGCAGCGTGTCTATGTGCAGCGTGTCTGTGTGCAGCGCGTCTATGTGCAGCGCGTCTGTGTGCAGCGTGTCTGTGTGCAGCGCGTCTGTGTGCAGCGCGTCTGTGTGCAGTGCGTCTATGTGCAGCGCGTCTATGTGCAGCGTGTCTGTGTGCAGCGCGTCTATGTGCAGCGCGTCTATGTGCAGCGTGTCTATGTGCAGCGTGATGTGGGCCCACTGTCGCCCCCCTGTGGTGATAAATAGGAGTGTTTTCTGTTCCAGCAGGTGTAATTTAACACACAGACGTTCAGGATAGATATGTAACTCTGCAGTGTAACACACCGTGAATGTCTGGTCAGGTTAAACACGTAGAAGTGTGTTAACACATCAGGTGTTGTTTCTGTCATCCAACGTGTGTTTACTTCATAACAACAGGAGTGAGAGGCGCAGCACCTCCGTATATCAGACTAAACCAGGCTTTCTGATGCTGGTCACATGACCTGCTCAGTCTGCAGCTTCTAACCTCAGACACGTGGAGAACGCAGATGTTTGGACTGAAGAGACGATAATTGAGAGAAATCTGCTTAATTTTGAAAGCATGTTGTGGAAGGTCTGAAAATTTCATTTGAAAAATGTCTGTTAAAAATGTTACAATCAGGATCAATAATGAAGCGATCTTTGAGCGAACGTTATGGATTATTGTGACATCACTCGGATGTGACAGGAAGTAGCGAAGAGCCGTGACTTTATTCAGCATCATGACGTCATGTCAACCAGCTGGATGCAGATCTGTCCGTTTACTTTCAGGTGAGAGCCATCATCAGCGACTTCGCCGTCTTCATCACCATCCTCACCATGGTGTTGGTAGACTACGCTCTGGGGATCCCTTCTCCGAAGCTACAGGTGCCCAGCAAGTTCAAGGTGAGTCTGGATCAGCTGCAAGACTCCAGCCGGACAAACATCTCCAGACGGACATAACGACGGACACATCCACGCTGACGTAACGACGGACACGTTCACGCTGACGTAACGACGGACACGTCCACGCTGACGTAACGACGGACACGTCCACGCGACGGACACATCCACGCTGACGTAACGACGGACACGTCCACGCGACGGACACATCCACGCTGACGTAACGAAGGACACGTCCACGCTGACGTAACAACGGACACGTCCACGCGACGGACACGTCCACGCTGACGTAACGACGGACACGTCCACGCTGACATAACGACGGACACATCCACGTGACGTAACGACGGACACGTCCACGCGGACGTAACGACGGACACGTCCACGCTGACGTAACGACGGACACGTCCACGCGACGGACACGTCCATGCTGACGTAACGACGGACACGTCCACGCTGACATAACGACGGACACATCCACGTGACGGACACGTCCACGCGACGGACGTAACGACGGACACGTCCACGCTGACGTAACGACGGACACGTCCACGCTGACGTAACGACGGACACGTCCACGCTGACGTAACGTAGGACACGTCCACGCGACGGACACGTCCATGTTGACATAACGACGGACACGTCCACGCTGACATAACGACGGACACGTCCACGCGACGGACACGTCCACGCTGACGTAACTACGGACACGTCCACGCGGACGTAAGGACGGACACGTCCACGCGGACGTAACGACGGACACGTCCACGCGGACGTAACGACGGACACGTCCACGCTGACGTAACGTAGGACACGTCCACGCGACGGACACGTCCACGCGACGGACACGTCCATGTTGACATAACGACGGACACGTCCACGCTGACATAACGACGGACACATCCACGCGACGGACACGTCCACGCTAACGTAACGACGGACACGTCCACGCGACGGACACGTCCACGCTGACGTAACGACGGACGCGTCCACGCGACGGACACGTCCACGCTGACGTAACGTAGGACACGTCCACGCGACGGACACGTCCATGTTGACATAACGACGGACACGTCCACGCTGACATAACGACGGACACGTCCACGCGACGGACACGTCCACGCTGACGTAACGACGGACACGTCCACGCGGATGTAACGACGGACACGTCCACGCGGACGTAACGACGGACACGTCCACGCGACGGACACGTCCATCTTGACATAACGACGGACACGTCCATGTTGACATAACGACGGACACGTCCACGCTGACATAACGACGGACACGTCCACGCGACGGACACGTCCACGCTGACGTAACGACGGACACGTCCAGGCTGACGTAATTACAGACACGTCCACGCTGACGTAACGACGGACACGTCCACGCGGATGTAACGACGGACACATCCACGCGGACGTAACGACGGACACGTCCACGCGGACGTAACGACGGACACGTCCACGCTGACGTAACGTAGGACACGTCCACGCGACGGACACGTCCACGCTGACGTAACGACGGACACGTCCACGCTGACGTAACGACGGACACGTCCACGCGACGGACACGTCCACGCGACGGACACGTCCACGCTGACGTAACGACGGACACGTCCACGCGGATGTAACGACGGACACGTCCACGCGGACGTAACGACGGACACGTCCACGCGACGGACACGTCCACGCGACGGACACGTCCATGTTGACATAACGACGGACACGTCCATGTTGACATAACGACGGACACGTCCACGCTGACATAACGACGGACACGTCCACGCGACGGACACGTCCACGCTGACGTAACGACGGACACGTCCACGCTGACGTAATTACAGACACGTCCACGCTAACGTAACGACGGACACGTCCACGCGGACGTAACGACGGACACGTCCACGCGGACGTAACGACGGACACGTCCACGCTGACGTAACGACGGACACGTCCACGCGACGGACACGTCCATGCTGACGTAACGACGGACACGTCCACGCTGACATAACGACGGACACATCCACGCTGACATAACGACGGACACATCCACGTGACGGACACGTCCACGCGACGGACGTAACGACGGACACGTCCACGCTGACGTAACGACGGACACGTCCACGCTGACGTAACGACGGACACGTCCACGCTGACGTAACGTAGGACACGTCCACGCGACGGACACGTCCATGTTGACATAACGACGGACACGTCCACGCTGACATAACGACGGACACGTCCACGCGACGGACACGTCCACGCTGACGTAACGACGGACACGTCCACGCTGACGTAACGACGGACACGTCCACGCGACGGACACGTCCACGCTGACGTAACGACGGACGCGTCCACGCGACGGACACGTCCACGCGACGGACACGTCCACGCTGACGTAACGACGGACACGTCCACGCGACGGACACGTCCACGCTGACGTAACGACGGACACGTCCACGCGGATGTAACGACGGACACGTCCACGCGACGGACACGTCCATGTTGACATAACGACGGACACGTCCATGTTGACATAACGACGGACACGTCCACGCTGACATAACGACGGACACGTCCACGCTGACGTAACGACGGACATGTCCACGCTGACGTAATTACAGACACGTCCACGCTGACGTAACGACGGACACGTCCACGCGGATGTAACGACGGACACGTCCACGCTGACGTAACGACGGACACGTCCACGCTGACGTAACGTAGGACACGTCCACGCGACGGACACGTCCATGTTGACATAACGACGGACACGTCCACGCTGACGTAACGACGGACACGTCCACGCGACGGACGCGTCCACGCTGACGTAACGACGGACGCGTCCACGCGACGGACACGTCCACGCGACGGACACGTCCACGCTGACGTAACGACGGACACGTCCACGCGACGGACACGTCCACGCTGACATAACGACGGACGCGTCCACGCGACAGACACGTCCACGCGACGGACACGTCCACGCTGACGTAACGACGGACACGTCCACGTTGACATAACGACGGACACGTCCACGCTGACATAACGACGGACACGTCCACGCTGACGTAACGACGGACACGTCCACGCTGACGTAACAACGGACACGTCCACGCTGACGTAACGACGGACACGTCCACGCTGACGTAACTACGGACACGTCCACGCGGACGTAAGGACGGACACGTCCACGCGGACGTAACGACGGACACGTCCACGCGGACGTAACGACGGACACGTCCACGCTGACGTAACGTAGGACACGTCCACGCGACGGACACGTCCATGTTGACATAACGACGGACACGTCCACGCTGACATAACGACGGACACATCCACGCGACGGACACGTCCACGCTAACGTAACGACGGACACGTCCACGCGACGGACACGTCCACGCTGACGTAACGACGGACGCGTCCACGCGACGGACACGTCCACGCTGACGTAACGTAGGACACGTCCACGCGACGGACACGTCCATGTTGACATAACGACGGACACGTCCACGCTGACATAACGACGGACACGTCCACGCGACGGACACGTCCACGCTGACGTAACGTAGGACACGTCCACGCGGATGTAACGACGGACACGTCCACGCGGACGTAACGACGGACACGTCCACGCGACGGACACGTCCATGTTGACATAACGACGGACACGTCCATGTTGACATAACGACGGACACGTCCACGCTGACATAACGACGGACACGTCCACGCGACGGACACGTCCACGCTGACGTAACGACGGACACGTCCACGCTGACGTAACGACGGACACGTCCACGCGACGGACACGTCCACGCTGACGTAACGACGGACGCGTCCACGCGACGGACACGTCCACGCTGACGTAACGACGGACGCGTCCACGCGACGGACACGTCCACGCTGACGTAACGTAGGACACGTCCACGCGACGGACACGTCCATGTTGACATAACGACGGACACGTCCACGCTGACATAACGACGGACACGTCCACGCGACGGACACGTCCACGCTGACGTAACGACGGACACGTCCACGCTGACGTAATTACAGACACGTCCACGCTGACGTAACGACGGACACGTCCACGCGGATGTAACGACGGACACATCCACGCGGACGTAACGACGGACACGTCCACGCTGACGTAACGTAGGACACGTCCACGCGACGGACACGTCCATGTTGACATAACGACGGACACGTCCACGCTGACATAACGACGGACACGTCCACGCGACGGACACGTCCACGCTGACGTAACGACGGACACGTCCACGCTGACGTAACGACGGACACGTCCACGCTGACGTAACGACGGACACGTCCACGCGACGGACACGTCCACGCTGACGTAACGACGGACACGTCCACGCGACGGACATGTCCACGCTGACGTAACGACGGACACGTCCACGCGACGGACATGTCCACGCTGACGTAACGACGGACACGTCCACGCGGATGTAACGACGGACACGTCCACGCGGACGTAACGACGGACACGTCCACGCGACGGACACGTCCACGCGACGGACACGTCCATGTTGACATAACGACGGACACGTCCACGCGACGGACACGTCCATGTTGACATAACGACGGACACGTCCACGCTGACATAACGACGGACACGTCCACGCGACGGACACGTCCACGCGACGGACACGTCCACGCTGACGTAACGACGGACACGTCCACGCTGACGTAATTACAGACACGTCCACGCTGACGTAACGACGGACACGTCCACGCGGATGTAACGACGGACACATCCACGCGGACGTAACGACGGACACGTCCACGCTGACGTAACGTAGGACACGTCCACGCGACGGACACGTCCATGTTGACATAACGACGGACACGTCCACGCTGACATAACGACGGACACGTCCACGCGACGGACACGTCCACGCTGACGTAACGACGGACACGTACACGCGACGGACACGTCCACGCTGACGTAACGACGGACACGTCCACGCGACGGACACGTCCACGCTGACGTAACGACGGACGCGTCCACGCGACGGACACGTCCACGCTGACGTAACGTAGGACACGTCCACGCGACGGACACGTCCACGCTGACGTAACGACGGACGCGTCCACGCGACGGACACGTCCACGCGACGGACACGTCCACGCTGACGTAACGACGGACACGTCCACGCGACGGACACGTCCACGCTGACGTAACGACGGACACGTCCACGCGGATGTAACGACGGACACGTCCACGCGACGGACACGTCCATGTTGACATAACGACGGACACGTCCATGTTGACATAACGACGGACACGTCCACGCTGACATAACGACGGACACGTCCACGCGACGGACACGTCCACGCTGACGTAACGACGGACATGTCCACGCTGACGTAATTACAGACACGTCCACGCTGACGTAACGACGGACACGTCCACGCGGATGTAACGACGGACACGTCCACGCTGACGTAACGACGGACACGTCCATGCTGACGAAACGTAGGACACGTCCACGCGACGGACACGTCCACGCTGACGTAACGACGGACACGTCCACGCTGACGTAACTACGGACACGTCCACGCGGACGTAAGGACGGACACGTCCACGCGGACGTAACGACGGACACGTCCACGCGGACGTAACGACGGACACGTCCACGCTGACGTAACGTAGGACACGTCCACGCGACGGACACGTCCACGCGACGGACACGTCCATGTTGACATAACGACGGACACATCCACGCTGACATAACGACGGACACATCCACGCGACGGACACGTCCACGCTAACGTAACGACGGACACGTCCACGCGACGGACACGTCCACGCTGACGTAACGACGGACGCGTCCACGCGACGGACACGTCCACGCTGACGTAACGTAGGACACGTCCACGCGACGGACACGTCCATGTTGACATAACGACGGACACGTCCACGCTGACATAACGACGGACACGTCCACGCGACGGACACGTCCACGCTGACGTAACGACGGACACGTACACGCGACGGACACGTCCACGCTGACGTAACGACGGACACGTCCACGCGACGGACACGTCCACGCTGACGTAACGACGGACGCGTCCACGCGACGGACACGTCCACGCTGACGTAACGTAGGACACGTCCACGCGACGGACACGTCCACGCTGACGTAACGACGGACGCGTCCACGCGACGGACACGTCCACGCGACGGACACGTCCACGCTGACGTAACGACGGACACGTCCACGCGACGGACACGTCCACGCTGACGTAACGACGGACACGTCCACGCGGATGTAACGACGGACACGTCCACGCGACGGACACGTCCATGTTGACATAACGACGGACACGTCCATGTTGACATAACGACGGACACGTCCACGCTGACATAACGACGGACACGTCCACGCGACGGACACGTCCACGCTGACGTAACGACGGACATGTCCACGCTGACGTAATTACAGACACGTCCACGCTGACGTAACGACGGACACGTCCACGCGGATGTAACGACGGACACGTCCACGCTGACGTAACGACGGACACGTCCACGCTGACGTAACGTAGGACACGTCCACGCGACGGACACGTCCATGTTGACATAACGACGGACACGTCCACGCTGACGTAACGACGGACACGTCCACGCGACGGACGCGTCCACGCTGACGTAACGACGGACGCGTCCACGCGACGGACACGTCCACGCGACGGACACGTCCACGCTGACGTAACGACGGACACGTCCACGCGACGGACACGTCCACGCTGACATAACGACGGACGCGTCCACGCGACAGACACGTCCACGCGACGGACACGTCCACGCTGACGTAACGACGGACACGTCCACGTTGACATAACGACGGACACGTCCACGCTGACATAACGACGGACACGTCCACGCTGACGTAACGACGGACACGTCCACGCTGACATAACAACGGACACGTCCACGCTGACGTAACGACGGACACGTCCACGCTGACGTAACTACGGACACGTCCACGCGGACGTAAGGACGGACACGTCCACGCGGACGTAACGACGGACACGTCCACGCGGACGTAACGACGGACACGTCCACGCTGACGTAACGTAGGACACGTCCACGCGACGGACACGTCCACGCGACGGACACGTCCATGTTGACATAACGACGGACACATCCACGCTGACATAACGACGGACACATCCACGCGACGGACACGTCCACGCTAACGTAACGACGGACACGTCCACGCGACGGACACGTCCACGCTGACGTAACGACGGACGCGTCCACGCGACGGACACGTCCACGCTGACGTAACGTAGGACACGTCCACGCGACGGACACGTCCATGTTGACATAACGACGGACACGTCCACGCTGACATAACGACGGACACGTCCACGCGACGGACACGTCCACGCTGACGTAACGTAGGACACGTCCACGCGGATGTAACGACGGACACGTCCATGCGGACGTAACGACGGACACGTCCACGCGACGGACACGTCCATGTTGACATAACGACGGACACGTCCATGTTGACATAACGACGGACACGTCCACGCTGACATAACGACGGACACGTCCACGCGACGGACACGTCCACGCTGACGTAACGACGGACATGTCCACGCTGACGTAATTACAGACACGTCCACGCTGACGTAACGACGGACACGTCCACGCGGATGTAACGACGGACACGTCCACGCTGACGTAACGACGGACACGTCCACGCTGACGTAACGTAGGACACGTCCACGCGACGGACACGTCCATGTTGACATAACGACGGACACGTCCACGCTGACGTAACGACGGACACGTCCACGCGACGGACGCGTCCACGCTGACGTAACGACGGACGCGTCCACGCGACGGACACGTCCACGCGACGGACACGTCCACGCTGACGTAACGACGGACACGTCCACGCGACGGACACGTCCACGCTGACATAACGACGGACGCGTCCACGCGACAGACACGTCCACGCGACGGACACGTCCACGCTGACGTAACGACGGACACGTCCACGTTGACATAACGACGGACACGTCCACGCTGACATAACGACGGACACGTCCACGCTGACGTAACGACGGACACGTCCACGCTGACGTAACAACGGACACGTCCACGCTGACGTAACGACGGACACGTCCACGCTGACGTAACTACGGACACGTCCACGCGGACGTAAGGACGGACACGTCCACGCGGACGTAACGACGGACACGTCCACGCGGACGTAACGACGGACACGTCCACGCTGACGTAACGTAGGACACGTCCACGCGACGGACACGTCCATGTTGACATAACGACGGACACGTCCACGCTGACATAACGACGGACACATCCACGCGACGGACACGTCCACGCTAACGTAACGACGGACACGTCCACGCGACGGACACGTCCACGCGGACGTAACGACGGACACGTCCACGCGGATGTAACGACGGACACGTCCACGCGGACGTAACGACGGACACGTCCACGCGACGGACACGTCCATGTTGACATAACGACGGACACGTCCACGCTGACATAACGACGGACACGTCCACGCGACGGACACGTCCACGCTGACGTAACGACGGACTCGTCCACGCGACGGACACGTCCACGCTGACGTAACGACGGACGCGTCCACGCGACGGACACGTCCACGCTGACGTAACGACGGACGCGTCCACGCGACGGACACGTCCACGCTGACGTAACGTAGGACACGTCCACGCGACGGACACGTCCATGTTGACATAACGACGGACACGTCCACGCTGACATAACGACGGACACGTCCACGCGACGGACACGTCCACGCTGACGTAACGACGGACACGTCCACGCTGACGTAATTACAGACACGTCCACGCTGACGTAACGACGGACACGTCCACGCGGATGTAACGACGGACACATCCACGCGGACGTAACGACGGAAACGTCCACGCTGACGTAACGTAGGACACGTCCACGCGACGGACACGTCCATGTTGACATAACGACGGACACGTCCACGCTGACATAACGACGGACACGTCCACGCGACGGACACGTCCACGCTGACGTAACGACGGACACGTCCACGCTGACGTAACGACGGACACGTCCACGCTGACGTAACGACGGACACGTCCACGCGACGGACACGTCCACGCTGACGTAACGACGGACACGTCCACGCGACGGACATGTCCACGCTGACGTAACGACGGACACGTCCACGCGACGGACATGTCCACGCTGACGTAACGACGGACACGTCCACGCGGATGTAACGACGGACACGTCCACGCGGACGTAACGACGGACACGTCCACGCGACGGACACGTCCACGCGACGGACACGTCCATGTTGACATAACGACGGACACGTCCACGCGACGGACACGTCCATGTTGACATAACGACGGACACGTCCACGCTGACATAACGACGGACACGTCCACGCGACGGACACGTCCACGCGACGGACACGTCCACGCTGACGTAACGACGGACACGTCCACGCTGACGTAATTACAGACACGTCCACGCGACGGACACGTCCATGTTGACATAACGACGGACACGTCCACGCTGACGTAACGACGGACACGTCCACGCGACGGACGCGTCCACGCTGACGTAACGACGGACGCGTCCACGCGACGGACACGTCCACGCGACGGACACGTCCACGCTGACGTAACGACGGACACGTCCACGCGACGGACACGTCCACGCTGACATAACGACGGACGCGTCCACGCGACAGACACGTCCACGCGACGGACACGTCCACGCTGACGTAACGACGGACACGTCCACGTTGACATAACGACGGACACGTCCACGCTGACATAACGACGGACACGTCCACGCTGACGTAACGACGGACACGTCCACGCTGACGTAACAACGGACACGTCCACGCTGACGTAACGACGGACACGTCCACGCTGACGTAACTACGGACACGTCCACGCGGACGTAAGGACGGACACGTCCACGCGGACGTAACGACGGACACGTCCACGCGGACGTAACGACGGACACGTCCACGCTGACGTAACGTAGGACACGTCCACGCGACGGACACGTCCATGTTGACATAACGACGGACACGTCCACGCTGACATAACGACGGACACATCCACGCGACGGACACGTCCACGCTAACGTAACGACGGACACGTCCACGCGACGGACACGTCCACGCTGACGTAACGACGGACGCGTCCACGCGACGGACACGTCCACGCTGACGTAACGTAGGACACGTCCACGCGACGGGACACGTCCATGTTGACATAACGACGGACACGTCCACGCTGACATAACGACGGACACGTCCACGCGACGGACACGTCCACGCTGACGTAACGACGGACACGTCCACGCTGACGTAATTACAGACACGTCCACGCTGACGTAACGACGGACACGTCCACGCGGATGTAACGACGGACACATCCACGCGGACGTAACGACGGACACGTCCACGCTGACGTAACGTAGGACACGTCCACGCGACGGACACGTCCATGTTGACATAACGACGGACACGTCCACGCTGACATAACGACGGACACGTCCACGCGACGGACACGTCCACGCTGACGTAACGACGGACACGTCCACGCGACGGACACGTCCACGCTGACGTAACGACGGACGCGTCCACGCGACGGACACGTCCACGCTGACGTAACGACGGACGCGTCCACGCGACGGACACGTCCACGCTGACGTAACGTAGGACACGTCCACGCGACGGACACGTCCATGTTGACATAACGACGGACACGTCCACGCTGACATAACGACGGACACGTCCACGCGACGGACACGTCCACGCTGACGTAACGACGGACACGTCCACGCTGACGTAATTACAGACACGTCCACGCTGACGTAACGACGGACACGTCCACGCGGATGTAACGACGGACACATCCACGCGGACGTAACGACGGACACGTCCACGCTGACGTAACGTAGGACACGTCCACGCGACGGACACGTCCATGTTGACATAACGACGGACACGTCCACGCTGACATAACGACGGACACGTCCACGCGACGGACACGTCCACGCTGACGTAACGACGGACACGTCCACGCTGACGTAACGACGGACACGTCCACGCGACGGACACGTCCACGCGACGGACATGTCCACGCTGACGTAACGACGGACACGTCCACGCGACGGACACGTCCACGCTGACGTAACGACGGACACGTCCACGCGGATGTAACGACGGACACGTCCACGCGGACGTAACGACGGACACGTCCACGCGACGGACACGTCCACGCGACGGACACGTCCATGTTGACATAACGACGGACACGTCCATGTTGACATAACGACGGACACGTCCATGTTGACATAACGACGGACACGTCCACGCTGACATAACGACGGACACGTCCACGCGACGGACACGTCCACGCTGACGTAACGACGGACACGTCCACGCTGACGTAATTACAGACACGTCCACGCTAACGTAACGACGGACACGTCCACGCGGATGTAACGACGGACACGTCCACGCTGACGTAACGACGGACACGTCCACGCTGACGTAACGTAGGACACGTCCACGCGACGGACACGTCCATGTTGACATAACGACGGACACGTCCACGCTGACATAACGACGGACACGTCCACGCGACGGACACGTCCACGCGACGGACACGTCCACGCTGACGTAACGACGGACACGTCCACGCTGACGTAATTACAGACACGTCCACGCTGACGTAACGACGGACACGTCCACGCGGATGTAACGACGGACACATCCACGCGGACGTAACGACGGACACGTCCACGCTGACGTAACGTAGGACACGTCCACGCGACGGACACGTCCATGTTGACATAACGACGGACACGTCCACGCTGACATAACGACGGACACGTCCACGCGACGGACACGTCCACGCTGACGTAACGACGGACACGTCCACGCGACGGACACGTCCACGCTGACGTAACGACGGACACGTCCACGCGACGGACACGTCCACGCTGACGTAACGACGGACGCGTCCACGCGACGGACACGTCCACGCTGACGTAACGTAGGACACGTCCACGCGACGGACACGTCCATGTTGACATAACGACGGACACGTCCACGCTGACATAACGACGGACACGTCCACGCGACGGACACGTCCACGCTGACGTAACGACGGACACGTCCACGCTGACGTAATTACAGACACGTCCACGCTAACGTAACGACGGACACGTCCACGCGGATGTAACGACGGACACGTCCACGCTGACGTAACGACGGACACGTCCACGCTGACGTAACGTAGGACACGTCCACGCGACGGACACGTCCATGTTGACATAACGACGGACACGTCCACGCTGACATAACGACGGACACGTCCACGCGACGGACACGTCCACGCGACGGACACGTCCACGCTGACGTAACGACGGACACGTCCACGCTGACGTAATTACAGACACGTCCACGCTGACGTAACGACGGACACGTCCACGCGGATGTAACGACGGACACATCCACGCGGACGTAACGACGGACACGTCCACGCTGACGTAACGTAGGACACGTCCACGCGACGGACACGTCCATGTTGACATAACGACGGACACGTCCACGCTGACATAACGACGGACACGTCCACGCGACGGACACGTCCACGCTGACGTAACGACGGACACGTCCACGCGACGGACACGTCCACGCTGACGTAACGACGGACGCGTCCACGCGACGGACACGTCCACGCTGACGTAACGACGGACGCGTCCACGCGACGGACACGTCCACGCTGACGTAACGTAGGACACGTCCACGCGACGGACACGTCCATGTTGACATAACGACGGACACGTCCACGCTGACATAACGACGGACACGTCCACGCGACGGACACATCCACGCGGACGTAACGACGGACACGTCCACGCTGACGTAACGTAGGACACGTCCACGCGACGGACACGTCCATGTTGACATAACGACGGACACGTCCACGCTGACATAACGACGGACACGTCCACGCGACGGACACGTCCACGCTGACGTAACGACGGACACGTCCACGCTGACGTAACGACGGACACGTCCACGCGACGGACACGTCCACGCGACGGACACGTCCACGCTGACGTAACGACGGACACGTCCACGCGACGGACATGTCCACGCTGACGTAACGACGGACACGTCCACGCGACGGACACGTCCACGCTGACGTAACGACGGACACGTCCACGCGGATGTAACGACGGACACGTCCACGCTGACGTAACGACGGACACGTCCACGCGGATGTAACGACGGACACGTCCACGCGGACGTAACGACGGACACGTCCACGCGACGGACACGTCCACGCGACGGACACGTCCATGTTGACATAACGACGGACACGTCCATGTTGACATAACGACGGACACGTCCACGCTGACATAACGACGGACACGTCCACGCGACGGACACGTCCACGCTGACGTAACGACGGACACGTCCACGCTGACGTAATTACAGACACGTCCACGCTAACGTAACGACGGACACGTCCACGCGGATGTAACGACGGACACGTCCACGCTGACGTAACGTAGGACACGTCCACGCGACGGACACGTCCATGTTGACATAACGACGGACACGTCCACGCTGACATAACGACGGACACGTCCACGCGACGGACACGTCCACGCTGACGTAACGACGGACACGTCCACGCTGACGTAACGACGGACACGTCCACGCGACGGACACGTCCACGCGACGGACATGTCCACGCTGACGTAACGACGGACACGTCCACGCGACGGACACGTCCACGCTGACGTAACGACGGACACGTCCACGCGGATGTAACGACGGACACGTCCACGCGGACGTAACGACGGACACGTCCACGCGACGGACACGTCCACGCGACGGACACGTCCATGTTGACATAACGACGGACACGTCCATGTTGACATAACGACGGACACGTCCATGTTGACATAACGACGGACACGTCCACGCTGACATAACGACGGACACGTCCACGCGACGGACACGTCCACGCTGACGTAACGACGGACACGTCCACGCTGACGTAATTACAGACACGTCCACGCTAACGTAACGACGGACACGTCCACGCGGATGTAACGACGGACACGTCCACGCTGACGTAACGACGGACACGTCCACGCTGACGTAACGTAGGACACGTCCACGCGACGGACACGTCCATGTTGACATAACGACGGACACGTCCACGCTGACATAACGACGGACACGTCCACGCGACGGACACGTCCACGCGACGGACACGTCCACGCTGACGTAACGACGGACACGTCCACGCTGACGTAATTACAGACACGTCCACGCTGACGTAACGACGGACACGTCCACGCGGATGTAACGACGGACACATCCACGCGGACGTAACGACGGACACGTCCACGCTGACGTAACGTAGGACACGTCCACGCGACGGACACGTCCATGTTGACATAACGACGGACACGTCCACGCTGACATAACGACGGACACGTCCACGCGACGGACACGTCCACGCTGACGTAACGACGGACACGTCCACGCGACGGACACGTCCACGCTGACGTAACGACGGACACGTCCACGCGACGGACACGTCCACGCTGACGTAACGACGGACGCGTCCACGCGACGGACACGTCCACGCTGACGTAACGTAGGACACGTCCACGCGACGGACACGTCCATGTTGACATAACGACGGACACGTCCACGCTGACATAACGACGGACACGTCCACGCGACGGACACGTCCACGCTGACGTAACGACGGACACGTCCACGCTGACGTAATTACAGACACGTCCACGCTAACGTAACGACGGACACGTCCACGCGGATGTAACGACGGACACGTCCACGCTGACGTAACGACGGACACGTCCACGCTGACGTAACGTAGGACACGTCCACGCGACGGACACGTCCATGTTGACATAACGACGGACACGTCCACGCTGACATAACGACGGACACGTCCACGCGACGGACACGTCCACGCGACGGACACGTCCACGCTGACGTAACGACGGACACGTCCACGCTGACGTAACGACGGACACGTCCACGCGGATGTAACGACGGACACATCCACGCGGACGTAACGACGGACACGTCCACGCTGACGTAACGTAGGACACGTCCACGCGACGGACACGTCCATGTTGACATAACGACGGACACGTCCACGCTGACATAACGACGGACACGTCCACGCGACGGACACGTCCACGCTGACGTAACGACGGACACGTCCACGCGACGGACACGTCCACGCTGACGTAACGACGGACGCGTCCACGCGACGGACACGTCCACGCTGACGTAACGACGGACGCGTCCACGCGACGGACACGTCCACGCGACGGACACGTCCACGCTGACGTAACGACGGACACGTCCACGCTGACGTAATTACAGACACGTCCACGCTGACGTAACGACGGACACGTCCACGCGGATGTAACGACGGACACATCCACGCGGACGTAACGACGGACACGTCCACGCTGACGTAACGTAGGACACGTCCACGCGACGGACACGTCCATGTTGACATAACGACGGACACGTCCACGCTGACATAACGACGGACACGTCCACGCGACGGACACGTCCACGCTGACGTAACGACGGACACGTCCACGCGACGGACACGTCCACGCTGACGTAACGACGGACGCGTCCACGCGACGGACACGTCCACGCTGACGTAACGACGGACGCGTCCACGCGACGGACACGTCCACGCTGACGTAACGTAGGACACGTCCACGCGACGGACACGTCCATGTTGACATAACGACGGACACGTCCACGCTGACATAACGACGGACACGTCCACGCGACGGACACATCCACGCGGACGTAACGACGGACACGTCCACGCTGACGTAACGTAGGACACGTCCACGCGACGGACACGTCCATGTTGACATAACGACGGACACGTCCACGCTGACATAACGACGGACACGTCCACGCGACGGACACGTCCACGCTGACGTAACGACGGACACGTCCACGCTGACGTAACGACGGACACGTCCACGCGACGGACACGTCCACGCGACGGACACGTCCACGCTGACGTAACGACGGACACGTCCACGCGACGGACATGTCCACGCTGACGTAACGACGGACACGTCCACGCGACGGACACGTCCACGCTGACGTAACGACGGACACGTCCACGCGGATGTAACGACGGACACGTCCACGCTGACGTAACGACGGACACGTCCACGCGGATGTAACGACGGACACGTCCACGCGGACGTAACGACGGACACGTCCACGCGACGGACACGTCCACGCGACGGACACGTCCATGTTGACATAACGACGGACACGTCCATGTTGACATAACGACGGACACGTCCACGCTGACATAACGACGGACACGTCCACGCGACGGACACGTCCACGCTGACGTAACGACGGACACGTCCACGCTGACGTAATTACAGACACGTCCACGCTAACGTAACGACGGACACGTCCACGCGGATGTAACGACGGACACGTCCACGCTGACGTAACGACGGACACGTCCACGCTGACGTAACGACGGACGCGTCCACGCGACGGACACGTCCATGTTGACATAACGACGGACACGTCCACGCTGACATAACGACGGACACGTCCACGCGACGGACACGTCCACGCGACGGACACGTCCACGCTGACGTAACGACGGACACGTCCACGCTGACGTAATTACAGACACGTCCACGCTGACGTAACGACGGACACGTCCACGCGGATGTAACGACGGACACATCCACGCGGACGTAACGACGGACACGTCCACGCTGACGTAACGTAGGACACGTCCACGCGACGGACACGTCCATGTTGACATAACGACGGACACGTCCACGCTGACATAACGACGGACACGTCCACGCGACGGACACGTCCACGCTGACGTAACGACGGACACGTCCACGCGACGGACACGTCCACGCTGACGTAACGACGGACACGTCCACGCGACGGACACGTCCACGCTGACGTAACGACGGACGCGTCCACGCGACGGACACGTCCACGCTGACGTAACGTAGGACACGTCCACGCGACGGACACGTCCACGCTGACGTAACGACGGACACGTCCACGCTGACGTAATTACAGACACGTCCACGCTAACGTAACGACGGACACGTCCACGCGGATGTAACGACGGACACGTCCACGCTGACGTAACGACGGACACGTCCACGCTGACGTAACGTAGGACACGTCCACGCGACGGACACGTCCATGTTGACATAACGACGGACACGTCCACGCTGACATAACGACGGACACGTCCACGCGACGGACACGTCCACGCGACGGACACGTCCACGCTGACGTAACGACGGACACGTCCACGCTGACGTAATTACAGACACGTCCATGCTGACGTAACGACGGACACGTCCACGCTGACGTAACGTAGGACACGTCCACGCGACGGACACGTCCATGTTGACATAACGACGGACACGTCCACGCTGACATAACGACGGACACGTCCACGCGACGGACACGTCCACGCTGACGTAACGACGGACACGTCCACGCTGACGTAACGACGGACACGTCCACGCTGACGTAACGACGGACACGTCCACGTGGGCGTAACGACGGACACGTCCACGCTGACGTAACGTAGGACACGTCCACGCGACGGACACGTCCACGCGACGGACACGTCCACGCTGACGTAACGACGGACGCGTCCACGCGACGGACAGGTCCACGCGACGGACACGTCCACGCGATGGACACGTCCACGCTGACGTAACGACGGACACGTCCACGCGACGGACACGTCCACGCGACGGACACGTCCACGCTGACATAACGACGGACGCGTCCACGCGACAGACACGTCCACGCCACGGACACGTCCACGCTGACGTAACGACGGACACGTCCACGCGATGGACGTGTCCACGCTGACGTAACGACGGACACGTCCACGCGACGGACACGTCCACGCGACGGACACGTCCACGCTGACATAACGACGGACGCGTCCACGCGACAGACACGTCCACGCGACGGACACGTCCACGCTGACGTAACGACGGACACGTCCACGCTGACGTAACGACGGACACGTCCACGTGGGCGTAACGACGGACACGTCCACGCTGACGTAACGTAGGACACGTCCACGCGACGGACACGTCCACGCGACGGACACGTCCACGCTGACGTAACGACGGACGCGTCCACGCGACGGACAGGTCCACGCGACGGACACGTCCACGCGATGGACACGTCCACGCTGACGTAACGACGGACACGTCCACGCGACGGACACGTCCACGCGACGGACACGTCCACGCTGACATAACGACGGACGCGTCCACGCGACAGACACGTCCACGCCACGGACACGTCCACGCTGACGTAACGACGGACACGTCCACGCGATGGACGTGTCCACGCTGACGTAACGACGGACACGTCCACGCGACGGACACGTCCACGCGACGGACACGTCCACGCTGACATAACGACGGACGCGTCCACGCGACAGACACGTCCACGCGACGGACACGTCCACGCTGACGTAACGACGGACACGTCCACGCTGACGTAACGACGGACACGTCCACGTGGGCGTAACGACGGACACGTCCACGCTGACGTAACGTAGGACACGTCCACGCGACGGACACGTCCACGCGACGGACACGTCCATGTTGACATAACGACGGACACGTCCACGCTGACATAACGACGGACACGTCCACGCGACGGACACGTCCACGCTGACGTAACGACGGACACGTCCACGCTGACGTAACGACGGACACGTCCACGCGACGGACACGTCCACGCTGACGTAACGACGGACGCGTCCACGCGACGGACACGTCCATGTTGACATAACGACGGACACGTCCACGCTGACATAACGACGGACACGTCCACGCGACGGACACGTCCACGCTGACGTAACGACGGACACGTCCACGCTGACGTAACGACGGACACGTCCACGCGACGGACACGTCCACGCTGACGTAACGACGGACGCGTCCACGCGACGGACAGGTCCACGCGACGGACACGTCCACGCGATGGACACGTCCACGCTGACGTAACGACGGACACGTCCACGCGACGGACACGTCCACGCGACGG
This sequence comes from Telmatherina bonti, assembly GCF_933228915.1. Taxonomy (NCBI): domain Eukaryota; kingdom Metazoa; phylum Chordata; class Actinopteri; order Atheriniformes; family Telmatherinidae; genus Telmatherina; species Telmatherina bonti. Next base: position 29,539,398 of record NC_136633.1, read on the forward strand.
ACACGTCCACGCTGACATAACGACGGACGCGTCCACGCGACAGACACGTCCACGCCACGGACACGTCCACGCTGACGTAACGACGGACACGTCCACGCGATGGACGTGTCCACGCTGACGTAACGACGGACACGTCCACGCGACGGACACGTCCACGCGACGGACACGTCCACGCTGACATAACGACGGACGCGTCCACGCGACAGACACGTCCACGCGACGGACACGTCCACGCTGACGTAACGACGGACACGTCCACGCTGACGTAACGACGGACACGTCCACGTGGGCGTAACGACGGACACGTCCACGCTGACGTAACGTAGGACACGTCCACGCGACGGACACGTCCACGCGACGGACACGTCCACGCTGACGTAACGACGGACGCGTCCACGCGACGGACAGGTCCACGCGACGGACACGTCCACGCGATGGACACGTCCACGCTGACGTAACGACGGACACGTCCACGCGACGGACACGTCCACGCGACGGACACGTCCACGCTGACATAACGACGGACGCGTCCACGCGACAGACACGTCCACGCCACGGACACGTCCACGCTGACGTAACGACGGACACGTCCACGCGATGGACGTGTCCACGCTGACGTAACGACGGACACGTCCACGCGACGGACACGTCCACGCGACGGACACGTCCACGCTGACATAACGACGGACGCGTCCACGCGACAGACACGTCCACGCGACGGACACGTCCACGCTGACGTAACGACGGACACGTCCACGCTGACGTAACGACGGACACGTCCACGTGGGCGTAACGACGGACACGTCCACGCTGACGTAACGTAGGACACGTCCACGCGACGGACACGTCCACGCGACGGACACGTCCACGCTGACGTAACGACGGACGCGTCCACGCGACGGACAGGTCCACGCGACGGACACGTCCACGCGATGGACACGTCCACGCTGACGTAACGACGGACACGTCCACGCGACGGACACGTCCACGCGACGGACACGTCCACGCTGACATAACGACGGACGCGTCCACGCGACAGACACGTCCACGCCACGGACACGTCCACGCCACGGACACGTCCACGCTGACGTAACGACGGACACGTCCACGCGATGGACGTGTCCACGCTGACGTAACGACGGACACGTCCACGCGACGGACACGTCCACGCGACGGACACGTCCACGCTGACATAACGACGGACGCGTCCACGCGACAGACACGTCCACGCGACGGACACGTCCACGCTGACGTAACGACGGACACGTCCACGCTGACGTAACGACGGACACGTCCACGTGGGCGTAACGACGGACACGTCCACGCTGACGTAACGTAGGACACGTCCACGCGACGGACACGTCCACGCGACGGACACGTCCATGTTGACATAACGACGGACACGTCCACGCTGACATAACGACGGACACGTCCACGCGACGGACACGTCCACGCTGACGTAACGACGGACACGTCCACGCGACGGACACGTCCACGCTGACATAACGATGGACGCGTCCTCGCGACAGACACGTCCACGCGACAGACACGTCCACGCGACGGACACGTCCACGCTGACGTAACGACGGACACGTCCACGCTGACATAACGACGGACACGTCCACGCGACGGACACGTCCACGCGACGGACACGTCCACGCTGACGTAACGACGGACACGTCCACGCTGACGTAACGTAGGACACGTCCACGCGACGGACACGTCCACGCGACGGACACGTCCACGCTGACGTAACGACGGACACGTCCACGCGACGGACACGTCCACGCGACGGACACGTCCACGCTGACATAACGACGGACGCGTCCACGCGACAGACACGTCCACGCGACGGACACGTCCACGCTGACGTAACGACGGACACGTCCACGCTGACGTAACGACGGACACGTCCACGCTGACGTAACGACGGACACGTCCACGCGACGGACACGTCCACGCGGACGTAACGACGGACACGTCCACGCGACGGACACGTCCACGCGGACGTAACGACGGACACGTCCACGCTGACGTAACGTAGGACACGTCCACGCGACGGACACGTCCACGCGACGGACACGTCCATGTTGACATAACGACGGACACGTCCACGCTGACATAACGACGGACACGTCCACGCGACGGACACGTCCACGCTGACGTAACGACGGACACGTCCACGCTGACGTAACGACGGACACGTCCACGCGACGGACACGTCCACGCGACAGACACGTCCACGCGACGGACACGTCCACGCTGACGTAACGACGGACACGTCCACGCGACGGACACGTCCACGCTGACGTAACGACGGACACGTCCACGCGACGGACACGTCCACGCTGACGTAACGACGGACACGTCCACGCTGACGTAACGTAGGACACGTCCACGCGATGGACACGTCCACGCGATGGACGTGTCCACTCTGACGTAACGACGGACACGTCCACGCGACGGACACGTCCACGCGACGGACACGTCCACGCGACGGACACGTCCACGCTGACATAACGACGGACGCGTCCACGCGACAGACACGTCCACGCGACGGACACGTCCACGCTGACGTAACGACGGACACGTCCACGCTGACGTAACGACGGACACGTCCACGCGGGCGTAACGACGGACACGTCCACGCTGACGTAACGTAGGACACGTCCACGCGACGGACACGTCCACGCGACGGACACGTCCATGTTGACATAACGACGGACACGTCCACGCTGACATAACGACGGACACGTCCACGCGACGGACACGTCCACGCTGACGTAACGACGGACACGTCCACGCTGACGTAACGACGGACACGTCCACGCGAAGGACACGTCCACGCTGACGTAACGACGGACGCGTCCACGCGACGGACACGTCCACGCGACGGACACGTCCACGCTGACGTAACGACGGACACGTCCACGCGACGGACACGTCCACGCTGACATAACGATGGACGCGTCCTCGCGACAGACACGTCCACGCGACAGACACGTCCACGCGACGGACACGTCCACGCTGACGTAACGACGGACACGTCCACGCTGACGTAACGACGGACACGTCCACGCGACGGACACGTCCACGCTGACGTAACGACGGACGCGTCCACGCGACGGACACGTCCACGCTGACGTAACGACGGACACGTCCACGCTGACGTAACGTAGGACACGTCCACGCGAAGGACACGTCCACGCGACGGACACGTCCATGTTGACATAACGACGGACACGTCCACGCTGACATAACGACGGACACGTCCACGCGACGGACACGTCCACGCGGATGTAACGACGGACACGTCCACGCGGATGTAACGACGGACACGTCCACGCGACGGACACGTCCATGTTGACATAACGACGGACACGTCCATGTTGACATAACGACGGACACGTCCACGCTGACATAACGACGGACACGTCCACGCGACGGACACGTCCACGCTGACGTAACGACGGACACGTCCACGCTGACGTAATTACAGACACGTCCACGCTGACGTAACGACGGACACGTCCACGCGGACGTAACGACGGACACGTCCACGCTGACGTAACGTAGGACACGTCCACGCGACGGACACGTCCATGTTGACATAACGACGGACACGTCCACGCTGACATAACGACGGACACGTCCACGCGACGGACACGTCCACGCTGACGTAACGACGGACACGTCCACGCTGACGTAACGACGGACACGTCCACGCGACGGACACGTCCACGCTGACGTAACGACGGACGCGTCCACGCGACGGACAGGTCCACGCGACGGACACGTCCACGCGATGGACACGTCCACGCTGACGTAACGACGGACACGTCCACGCGACGGACACGTCCACGCGACGGACACGTCCACGCTGACATAACGACGGACGCGTCCACGCGACAGACACGTCCACGCCACGGACACGTCCACGCTGACGTAACGACGGACACGTCCACGCTGACGTAACGACGGACACGTCCACGCGACGGACACGTCCACGCTGACGTAACGACGGACACGTCCACGCTGACGTAACGTAGGACACGTCCACGCGACGGACACGTCCACGCGACGGACACGTCCATGTTGACATAACGACGGACACGTCCACGCTGACATAACGACGGACACGTCCACGCGACGGACACGTCCACGCTGACGTAATTACTGACACGTCCACGCTGACGTAACGACGGACACGTCCACGCTGACGTAACGACGGACACGTCCACGCTGACATAACGACGGACACGTCCACGCGACGGACACGTCCACGCTGACGTAATTACTGACACGTCCACGCTGACGTAATTACGGACACGTCCACGCTGACGTAACGACGGACACGTCCACGCGGATATAACGACGGACACGTCCACGCGGACGTAACGACGGACACGTCCACGCGGACGTAACGACGGACACGTCCACGCTGACGTAACGTAGGACACGTCCACGCGACGGACACGTCCATGTTGACATAACGACGGACACGTCCACGCTGACATAACGACGGACACGTCCACGCGACGGACACGTCCACGCTGACGTAACGACGGACACGTCCACGCGGATGTAACGACGGACACGTCCACGCTGACGTAACGACGGACACGTCCACGCGACGGACACATCCACGCGACGGACACGTCCATGTTGACATAACGACGGACACGTCCACGCTGACATCACGACGGACACGTCCACGCGACGGACACGTCCACGCTGACATAACGACGGACACATCCACGTGATGGACACGTCCACGCGGACGTAACGACGGACACGTCCACACAGACATAACGACGGACACGTCCACGCTGACGTAATTACGGACACGTCCACGCTGACGTAACGACGGACACGTCCACGCGGATGTAACGACGGACACGTCCACGCGGACGTAACGACGGACACGTCCACGCTGACGTAACGTAGGACACGTCCACGCGACGGACACGTCCATGTTGACATAACGACGGACACGTCCACGCTGACATAACGACGGACACGTCCACGCGACGGACATGTCCACGCTGACGTAACGACGGACACGTCCACGCTGACGTAACGACGCGTCGCGTGGACGTAACGACGGACACGTCCACGCTGACGTAACGACGGACACGTCCACGCGACGGACACGTCCACGCGACGGACACGTCCACGCGACGGACACGTCCACGCTGACGTAACACGTCCACGCTGACGTAACAACGGACACGTCCGCTCGGACGTAACAACGGACACGTCCGCTCGGACGTAACGACGGACATGTCCACGCGGACGTAACGGTGGACACGTCCACGCGGACGTAACGACGGACACGTCCACACTAACGTAACGTAGGACACGTCCACACTAACGTAACGTAGGACACGTCCACGCGGACGTAACGACGGACATGTCCACGCTAATGTAACGACGGACACGTCCGCGCTGACGTAACGATGGACATGTCCACGCGGACGTAACGACAGACAAGTCCACGCGTTCTTCCTACAAGTTGCTGACGTTTCAGCATTTTTTTATCATTACATATTAAATGCTGTTAGCCACGTTGCTGTCATCTGGTTTGTAGAAATGTGAACATCTTGAGAAGTGATTACAGGCGGCCGTCATCCTTTTAGGTGTTTTAGACGTGTTCAAGTCTTTTTTACTTTCTAAAGGCTCATTTACGCTCCAGGCTACATATCTGTCCATTGTTTTGTTTATTTCAGCGTTTAGAGCTGGACGCAGTAGATGTTGTAGTACCACTGACTGCCACGGGGGGCAGTGTTGCACACTACTGCTCACATGTCAGCTGTGAGAGGAGCAACGAAGAAGAAGCTGCAACGCATTGTGGTGAAAATAAAGCGAAAAGCCAAACAGGAAACTAATGTGTGACAGATAAACACCGTGTTTTGTGTAAAAGAGAAACCCTAGCCGAGTTTTGAAGATATTTAACTCCACATTCAGACAGAAGCACATTATTTTTATATTTCATTTTTCCTGAGAACAAAACACATTGAAGAATAAAAACCAGATTCATTTCTGCCTGCTGTGTCTCGCCCTAAACACCAAAACTAAATAATCAACCAATCAGAAACGGACGTGACTTTAACATGAAATGGGAAAACTCTCTCCTTGGAAGCAAGCAGGATATTTTCTCTGTTTTTATCTTTAATAACAGCAGCAGGAGAAATTATATCTTTGATTATTTATGGAGGCATATTTGAATCTTTATTGTGATATATATATATATATATGCATATATATATATATGTATATATATATATGCATATATATATATATATATATATATGCATATATATATATGTATATATATATATGCATATATATATATATATGCATATATATACCATCCACCAACATATTATCATTAACATATATATATATACATATATATATATATACATATATATATATATATATATATATATATATATATATATATATATATATATATATATATATATATATATATATATATATATATATATATGTTAATGATAATATGTTGGTGGATGGTATATATATGTATATATATATATATATATACATATATATATATATATATATATATATGTTAATGATATGTTGGTGGATGGTATATATATGTATGTATATATATATATATATATATATATATATACCATCCACCAACATATTATCATTAACATATATACATATATATATATATACATATATATATATATATATATATATATATATATATATATATATATATATATATATATATATATATATATATATATATATGTTAATGATAATATGTTGGTGGATGGTATATATATGTATATATATATATATATATATATACATATATATATATATATATATATATATATATATGTTAATGATATGTTGGTGGATGGTATATATATGTATGTATATATATATATATATATATATATATATATATATATATATATATATATATATATACCATCCACCAACATATTATCATTAACATATATACATATATATATATATATATGTTAATGATAATATGTTGGTGGATGGTATATATATATATATATATATATATATATATATATATATATATATGTTAATGATAATATGTTGGTGGATGGTATTAATATGTATATATATATATATATATATACATATATATATATATATATATATATATATATATATATATATATATATATATATATATATATATATATATATGTTAATGATAATATGTTGGTGGATGGTGGGAAAACTCTGCATGATTTCTGATGGAAACATCCAGCTAGAATGTTGTAAAAATACGTTTACTTCTTTCCGTCTTCCCTGATATTTTCCTCTCCTGACGCTCAGATCTGCCTTTTGCTCAGATTTTATTATTTATTTATTTTAATCTTTTGTGGGAACCAAAAAGATTTAGTTTAGTTTATTATTAAACTAATAAAAGGATTTATTTGGCTGAAAAGAAAGTTGTTGTCTGCAGCCAACCAGGGACGATCGAGGCTGGGTGATAAACCCCGTTGGACCCAACCCCTGGTGGACCACCATCATCACCTTCGTCCCTGCTCTGCTCTGCACCATCCTCATCTTCATGGACCAGCAGATCACCGCCGTCATCATTAACAGGAAGGAACACAAACTGAAGGTACTTCCACTAAGTTTGTTATTTTCTCTTCCTTTCTACCTGAACATGAAATCCTGCAGGATTTCCCTGAAGCTGCTTTAGTCCATCAACCGTCTGACCCTTGGCCCTGCAGAAAGGCTGCGGCTACCACCTGGACCTGTTCGTGGTGGGAGTGATGCTGGGCGTGTGCTCGGTGATGGGCCTGCCGTGGTTCGTGGCCGCCACCGTGCTCTCCATTTCGCACGTGAACAGCCTGAAGCTGGAGTCGGAGTGCTCGGCTCCCGGAGAGCAGCCCAAGTTCCTGGGCATCCGAGAGCAGCGTTTCACCGGCCTGATGATCTTCACCCTGATGGGCTGCTCCGTCTTCATGACCTCCATCCTGAAGGTCGGGATGCGATCCATCTCCTCCTTCGTAAACACAAACTAACTTAAACCAAAACATTGGAGTTCCTAAAAACATCATGGAGAAATGTTTCAGTTTTAACAGAACTGGAGGTTTTCATTACAAGCTGGGAAAAAGCTCAAAATGCTCATTTCAGGGTGAACTTCTCCTTTCATTTCTAGAAATAAAGATGTTTTCTCTGTTTTCTTTTGCATCATAAGGTTTGATCACTGAAACTAAAACCTCCATTTATATTACGTAATAACTCGCTTTATTCCTGAGCTCCAGCAGCCTTTTAACTGAAAAACAAAAACGGAAAAGAAAACTGAGCAAAGTTATTGGAGCATTAAAAAAACAATATTTGTGTCCCAAAAATTCTGTCACACAGCATATCATTTGTTCTGAATATATATAAAAAGATGATTTTAAAAAAATGATACGATTGCGATTAAAATGTGATCGCTGAAGTTAATAAATAATAAACTTCACATTTACAACACTGAAAAGACATTTTAACGGACACATTGATATCTGTAACTTTAAAATAAGATATAATGTAAAAATTCCTCCTATTTACGTCTCAAACACAATATTTTTACATGAGTCATAATAACCAGGTCAGTACAGTTTGACTTTATTAGAGTCACAAATATCCACATTTTGCTCATCAGATTCCAATCAGACATTCTGAGTGTTAAAAATAAAGAAAATAGAAACTATTTCCACTGATTCTTTCTTCAATGTCTCCAACAAATTAATTATTGATCAGTTTTATCGATTTGGATCAAAGTTTGTTCATGTAGGTTTGCAGAAAAAAGAACAAAGCTGTTAATAATCCTGAAATTTCACGCTCAGAATAAACCAGATTAGTTGCTGTTTGAACGTCATATTAAATAATCCAGAAGATATTGCTCGCAGGCTTGTACTGCTTCCTCCATCTTCTAAATGTTGATCTTTTCTGTCACTGGAGAAGATCAATAAGTTCTTCAGTATCTGGCAACCTACTTTGGATCAGATTAAAAAGTTGGATCCCTCACTTATCTTACATGAGTAACTTCATCTTTAAATTTTTATTGTTTCTGTCATTTTTTTTCATTGTGCAACATGGTGGGTTTGTTCCAGGGAGTTACATATTTAAAAAAGATATAATATTTTCAATATTATGTCTTTAAATAAATAATCCAGAAGATTTCGTACAGTGTTCATATGTAATATTAAATTATCAGGAAGATTAGTTTCTGTGTTCCTAGGTAGCCCAAAATATTCCAGAAAATTAGTTGTTATGTTTGTACATAACGATAAATAATCCAGAAGATTCCTTACAGTGTTTGTATGTAAGTAAATAATATTATATGTGATCAGATCTTATTGTTTTCCATCTCCAGTTCATCCCCATGCCTGTTCTCTACGGGGTCTTTCTTTACATGGGGGCTTCTTCGCTCAGAGGCATCCAGGTGAGCTTCCACACAGCCGGCTGCTACCTCACTGGAAAAGTTCATTAGAAAAGAGTTACGGCTCAATTCTGTTTTTATCTGTGAAGTTCTTCGACCGCCTGAAGCTGTTTGGCATGCCTGCCAAACATCAGCCAGACTTCATCTACCTTCGCCACGTCCCGCTGAGGAAGGTCCACCTCTTCACCATCATCCAGCTCAGCTGCTTGGCCTTGCTATGGATCATCAAAACCTCCAGAGCCGCCATCGTTTTCCCCATGATGGTAACCTGAGTGTCCGCCGGCACACCGTTTGTCTCCTGCATTCCTGGGATTTAGCAACATTTCTTTCTGCCTCTTTAGGTCTTAGCTCTGGTCTTTATTCGTAAATTGCTGGATTTTATCTTCACAAAGAGAGAGCTGAGCTGGTTGGATGACCTGATGCCAGAGTGGAAGAAGAAGAAACTGGAGGATGCTGCAGAAGAGGTGCATTAGGAGGCTTCGGCTTTGGAAATCTTAAACTTCATGCATACGATGGATAACGATTTTCTCTCTGTCTGCAGGAGGAACACAGTATCATTGCAGAGGAAGAAGGCATCGTACAAGTACCGCTGGAGGGGCACTATAAGTAAGTAACGTTTTGATTTTTATCTCCACATGAGCAGCTGCTTCAATTGGGATCATCTAAATAAATACTCACGTCCAGACATAAAACAACTTAGCCTGCAATATTTTTACAGCACTCATTAGCAAATATTTATACTGCTAATTGTGTCATTGCTAATAAGCTACAATTACCTATTAGCAAACACTTGTACTGCTAACTATAGCTAACTATAGCATTGCTAATAAGCTACAGTTACCTATTAGCAAACACTTGTACTGCTAACTATAGCTAACTATAGCATTGCTAATAAGCTACAGTTACCTATTAGCAAACACTTGTACTTCCAACTATAGCTAACTATAGCATTGCTAATAAGCTACAGTTACCTATTAGCAAACACTTGTACTTCCAACTATAGCTAACTATAGCATTGCTAATAAGCTACAGCTACCTATTAGCAAACACTTGTACTGCTAACTATAGCTAACTATAGCATTGCTAATAAGCTACAGTTACCTATTAGCAAACACTTGTACTTCCAACTATAGCTAACTATAGCATTGCTAATAAGCTACAGCTACCTATTAGCAAACACTTGTACTGCTAACTATAGCTAACTATAGCATTGCTAATAAGCTACAGTTACCTATTAGCAAACACTTGTACTGCTAACTATAGCTAACTATAGCATTGCTAATAAGCTACAGTTACCTATTAGCAAACACTTGTACTTCCAACTATAGCTAACTATAGCATTGCTAATAAGCTACAGTTACCTATTAGCAAACACTTGTACTGCTAACTATAGCTAACTATAGCATTGCTAATAAGCTACAGTTACCTATTAGCAAACACTTGTAGCATTGCTAATAAGCTACAGCTACCTATTAGCAAACACTTGTACTGCTAACTATAACTAACTATAGCATTGCTAATAAGCTACAGTTACCTATTAGCAAACACTTGTACTGCTAACTATAGCTAACTATAGCATTGCTAATAAGCTACAGTTACCTATTAGCAAACACTTGTACTTCCAACTATAGCTAACTATAGCATTGCTAATAAGCTACAGTTACCTATTAGCAAACACTTGTACTGATAACTATAGCTAACTATAGCATTGCTAATAAGCTACAGTTACCTATTAGCAAACACTTGTACTTCCAACTATAGCTAACTATAGCATTGCTAATAAGCTACAGCTACCTATTAGCAAACACTTGTACTGCTAACTATAGCTAACTATAGCATTGCTAATAAGCTACAGTTACCTATTAGCAAACACTTGTACTGCTAACTATAGCTAACTATAGCATTGCTAATAAGCTACAGTTACCTATTAGCAAACACTTGTACTTCCAACTATAGCTAACTATAGCATTGCTAATAAGCTACAGCTACCTATTAGCAAACACTTGTACTGCTAACTATAGCTAACTATAGCATTGCTAATTAGCTACAGTTACCTATTAGCAAACATTTGTACTGCCAACTATAGCTAATTATAGCATTGCTAATAAGCTACAGTTTCCTATTAGCAAACACTTGTACAGCTAACTATAGCATTTCTAATAAGGTACAGTTACCTATTAGCAAACAGTTTTACTGCTAACGGTAGCATTGCTAATAAGCTACAGTTACCTATTAGCAAACATTAGTACTACTGTCACATCTTTAATAATAAGACTCAGTAATTTATTAGCAAATGAAAACAGTTAAACAGTTAAAACGATTGGAAATAGATTAAGTTTTGTGTGTTTTATGCCATCTTGTGTTCTCTGTGATGTGTTTAAAGGAGTGACCCAGCCACAGTGAATATCACTGATGAGATGTCTAAAGGATCTTTTGGGAATGCATGGAAGAGCATCAGTCCTGCTGAGACTGCTAAAAAGGAACCTAGTGCTAAAAGGTTAGCTTCACATCCATTTTATCAAACCTACTGCATTAATTCCATATTCTGCGTTTCTGCTGGGTCTGACAACTCTGGTTTAAGATGTTGTTAGTACAGCGGGGCAGATGTCTGTTACTGAACATTTACCAGGTATTTTTCCAGGATAAAAGTCATGTTTATTTAGCAGGAGGTGAGCTTATCTCAGATTTCCCACCGAGTAGACTAACATAGTATGTCCTGCCTGACTCTTTGACTCCATCCCACCTGAAGCTCCCCTTCCTAACCTCTCAGAAGCTGATATCCCAAAGGTAAGCTGTTCCCAGCAGTCCCTGTCAGCATGAAAAGTCGGATCCTGTGTCGTCTGTTGCATGATGAAAATGCTGGCCTGTGCCGTTGTCTTTCAGCCGATGGAAGATGTGAAGAGTGATAAATGAGCCTGTTTACATGACATTCAAAATCTCTGGGAATAATTAGATTATTGCGATAATCAAGTCTGATGTGACTTCATAAGCCTCTGAAATAACCCTTGTCTACGTTTTCAATACCGTTATGGAAAATCTGTCGGGAATCCTTACGTGGCGATGAAACTAAAAAGAAACATCCGATATTTGTTGGAACATGCCGGCACCAGCGGTCTAAGCGTCAGCTGCTATTCTGATGGTCATTAGTGATCAGTTACTTTCATCTGAATGCAGTTACTTTTATTATAAAACTACTTTTATCGGAATATTACAGTTACTTTATTTTTGCTATTAATTTACCAAAAATGGTCGCCCCTTTGTTGGGCCAGTTTCGGCCTAGCGGACGTACGTTTCAGCCCACTAGCTAAGAACGGAGACGCTGACGAACAAACACCGGATGTTTAGAAAGTAACAGGAAGTTAAATCACCAACTACGTCGGAGACTAGACGGGATTTCATACGTTATGTAAATGGGCTCGTTAGCCGATGAAACCTAATCAGATTATGATGTTTACGTGATTGTTTGAATAATTTGATAACTCCAGAATCAGATTCAGATTAGATTTCTGTCTGCATGTAAGTTTGCGGTCTAAATCACGCATGTGGCGACACTGACATGTTTCCTGACGTTCACGTAATTTTTGCATGTTGTTGAAGAAACGAACAGAAAACATGTTGGAGTTAGTGAAGAGATATTTGCATGAAAACGTGCGCACGGCGCTTCATCAGTGATTACTGTTTTCTTCTCCGTTGTGTGAACTGGGTTCGTTTTCCTCCCGTTGCAGAAGCAGAGAGAAGCGACACAAACGACGGAGACATGAGAAGAGCTTGGACAGGGAGACTAGTTTGTGATGACACGTCCCGGTGGAGACGCTCTGCTGTGGTTGAAAAATCAGAACGAATAACTCCGTGCCACACACAACCACATTCGTACTGTGCTACACTGTGTTTTTCTGTCATGTCCGTCTGTGCAAGTTGTGTAAAACAAACACTATTAACATGGAAAACATGCGCGTTCTTTTCTATGTATTACTGTTCGGTAACCAGCAACAGAACCAAGCCAGAAATAAGACACTTACAGAAACCGGGCCAATTCAGCAACGATTTTAATGCTTTATAACCTCTTTATTTCTATTTTGTATGTTTTTATATTTTTCCAAAAATAACTAAGTTTACTTTAAAAAATCACAAACCAGAAATGAATTTCATCAAATCTGAGAAGCAGAGAGTTTAGCACTTTCACCAGAGTTAGCTACAACGCAAAACTATTTGTTTCTGAAGGTATTAAATACACATTTTATATATTCTGTAAATGTAAGTGTTTTAGTGTCAGTGACTGTTCATATCGCTATAAATGTAAACGACTCCACTGTGTTCCACGTTATTCTGCATCTGCTTCAGTTCGTTTCTCATTAATTATCAATATAAATGATAATTGGGTGATGGCGATGTAGCTCGTGTTTCTGAGCTTCGCCTGTAATTTCTTTCGCCTAAAACTCTCACAAGTCAAATCAAATGACATGAAAATGTTTGGGTTAAAATGGCTAAAATGTTTAACTAAACTGCGATTTGCAGAATCATGTGGAACACTGTGTACGTTTACGTTCTGGGAAATTTACATTTTTACTAATTTTCTTGCTGAGAAGATTAAATGAGAAGATTGATCCACTTCTAATTTAGATGATAAACATAAAGCTAAAGCTAAACGTGCTGGAGGTAGCGGTAGCCAAGATTTTAAATTAAAACAGGTTTTTCTTTGTTTCTGCTTTAGAATATTAAAAATAATGATGACCAACACTTTCTATATTTCTTTAATCCCAGAGACTTTGTAAGAACTGTGTAAATTTATATAAATCTAAGAGATGCTAAGACATTCCTTGCTAGCGATAGCTTCGCGTTTATCATCAGCCTTTTCAATAGTCCTGCAAAGTAAAGGTGTATATTTCCCGAATATTTTCATTCATTTTAGCATTTTCCACAAGCAGCTTCACTAAAACTGATATTTTTCAAACTAGCATGGCAGCATAGTTGTGTAGCTTCAGCTATTATAAACTAATTAGCCTTGGCTTCAACAAGAAAAAACAAAGAAAAGAAAAACTTATATGCTTAACTATGAGATTGTATAGAAAGCTCTGTTTTCCTCTCGCGTCATCTTGTCGGTTGGTGTCATCCATGGATATGTGATCTCCTCTCCAAAACGACCCCTGTTAGCATCCGAAGCTAATTATTCTTTAAAAAGACAAATGTCTGCATGATGGTTCAACCTTCGCTGCAGGACCATGTTACTTATAAAGGCGCAATAATACTCTTTTTTTGGGAAGGGCAACATGTAATCAATGGTAAAGAGTCTTAAAAATGTATAAAACATAGTATATTTTATCGATGTAAAATGTTATTAATATATTACCAACAAAGTCAGTGTTAAATTCAGATTTTTGTTATAGATGTTCTTTTCCTATTGTATAATTGATGGCTCTTAGTTGATTAGATGAACTAATGATAACAAATATTTTGACCACGTCTGTGTTAAATTCTGCCTTAAATCTGGTAGTAATAGATGGACACCTTATGTTTAATAATTTAAGTCACCTGGATTCAGAACTATGAGTTGAAATCTGTTGTGCAATAGTGATTTATTTCATGAGAATGAGAGAACGAGTGTGAGAGAGCAGAATAAAGATATTAAACAGTTAAAACTTGTTTTTAATGATCCTTGTCTCTTTCTTTGGTCACATCTCGGTACCATAACATGCCGTGTTCTTGTGTTGTTCTGACCTTGTTGCTCCTCATTTGGATCCATCTCAGCAAACCCCTTCCGACCAGATTTGCAGGAAATATTCTGGATTGGTGGCCCTGCGATGGACGGGCGCGTTGTCCAGGATGTCCCCTGCTGGGATAGGTTCCAGCTCCCCGCGACCCTTAATCGGACTATCACTCTGAGGATCGGTTAGATCGTAAGAAGCAGCAGTGAGCAGCAGGGACGGTCTTTGCTTTGGGCAAGGTGGGCGACCGCCCAGGCCGCAATCGATTTGAGTGGCACATGGCCGCTCTCCAAAAAAAAAAAGAAAAAGAAAGTTTTCTAGACTAACATTGCTCATTTCCACGTCAAGTTAACGGGCGCTGTGCGCTATCATGTCAGCTTACTGCTGAGTCATGTATACTGGTGTGTGGTCAGAAGAAAAGGACTGTTTTAATGCTATATGTGGGTCTTTGCTAACTTATATAGCTTATAGAACATTGACATGACATTTTTAGCTTTATGTGATGCTTTTTGAATAATTTGTCGTGTTTTATTTTTAGTTAGTAGAATGTTAACAAATTATAATAATTTGGGCAATTTGGTTTATTTTAAATGGGTAACTGATGCATGTTAAGTGTGATCTAACTTATTGTCTTAATTATAAATTAAGGGGTTCTTCTGAATATCTCACGTGGTTGGTTAGGTGTGGTTGGTTAGGTGTGGGGCCGATGGGTGGGTCACCCAGGGCACAAAACCAGCTGGGATCGCCTCTGGTGGGGAGATCGATCCAAATGTCGACAATATAGATGCCAACATTGGTGTCAATATCGATGTATTGTAGTGTGATAAGATCCGTATTTCCTCATAAGCAGGATAAAGTGGTTTTACTGTAACGAGGAATCTAATCCGCTTTTGCTGACGACATGAAGCTGAAATTAGATTTGTTTCTTCAAACCTGAAATAAAAATACTAAATGTGAAGGTCCGCTTATGTTGGAACCAGAAATCGCAGACAAACATGTCCATCTCATTTACGTATAATTTGCTCCGTTTTCGCAAACAGACACGTACTCGAGATTCTCCTTCGTCTGATTTGTTGATTATAAGTGATATTTTTGTTGTTCAATGATTTGTAATTTTTAAAAATCTTTAGAGCCTTATGTTTGAGCATTTAGACAAGAGGCAACCTCCAGTGGTTAAAAGTGAAGCCTGGAGTTCCCCCTTCGTCCACTAGAGGCTCCAAAACAGAGCAAATCCCCATAGACTCCCATGTTAAAAAGACCAACTTCACAGCAGAAATAAACATGTTTACAGCAGAAATAAACATCTTTACAGCAGAAATAAACATCTTTACAGCAGAAATAAAGATGTTTACAGCAGAAATAAATATGTTTACTGCAGAAATAAAGATGTTTACAACCTGGTACAATTAATAGGTCAGGTTTACCTTCATGACAACTATGGGGGGAGTGAATTTTTTTCTAACTCATCGTTTAAAAGTAATTTAATCTCGAAATTTGGCATATTTAGGGGCGTGTCCTTTTGATTGACAGGTACCCGATCAGAAGAACGTAGAACAACCGCGGTTTTTAGCCGGTTAACAACGTGACTTAGCTTTAGCCCGCTTACCTCCGTTAGCTGGTTAGCTTCTGTTAGCTCCGGGTTAGCTCGGTTAAGTCTTAGCTACAGGCAGCTGGGAGTTCGCTCGATGTCAATCATCCACCATGATGCTCACAGCCCCCCTCTCAGCCACCTCTTTGCCCATATTTGTATTTTCCGGGTGAGGCGAAACACATGCCCCTGCCAAGATGGCGATGGTAGGAACCGCCCACCGAGCTTCAATTCAGCTCTTCAGAAACCTACGGGTGACGTCACGGAGGCTCCGCCCATCTTTTTATATGCAGTTTGATTTTCAATGATAAAATATGTTTAATATTATATCTTAAAGCTGGAAAACTATGGTTTTTCAACTTTAAGGTTTTTCTGGTTGAATCTATTCACTGCTGTGATAAAACACGTACATGTTCAAAATCAGCTTCTCTAGTATAAATGATGCCAAATTCAACTGTTTATGACACGTTTACTAACTTTTTTTTTTTTAGTTGTAGGTTTAAAATCATTCAGGTGCAAATTTCACAGATTTATCAACATTAATAGTTTAATCTCGACAGGCCTGGTAAAAACCACCAATTAATTTAATAAATATGGGACATATGCATTTTTTACAATAATTTGGCAACCCCCAGTTTGAGAAACGCCAGGCTAGAAATCTGATGGCCCCCATGCAGGGTAATCGTGAAAAGGAAGATACATATCTTTACCCCTTAAATACACACACACTCAAGGATGACACTTGACTGATGATTTTTAGGTTTGATGACAGTAAACCCACAAATTCCCTGTCAGAGCTGGGGAAATACACAGAAAAGGTACATAAGCTACGATCCATACTCTTACATAATTTTCCATTAATTTAAATCTGTCAGTAAACTCAGAAAATGTATCTATTTGTCAAAATAAACATTTAAATAATCCTCTTATCAACATGCTAAACATACCTTGTTCTTCTAACAACGGGGCTGCTAATGAAAAAAATAAAAATATATTTTCATCGAGAACTCCCTATCAAACACCTTTTTATTGTCTTTTCATTGCCGTTAAGTTGGCTTGCACCTCAACTGATGGGCGGAAGTACCTTCAAAATGAAAGTGTTAACAGAAAGTTAACTGTAGCTGATGGCAAAAAAAAAAGACAAATACAAAAATAAAAGATTATGTTGAGCGATTACTAGGAGGTATACCATGGTCCTGGAGAATACTTGATTCTGATTTGTTGCAGGGTGTCCATTAAAAAGTGACATAGGACACCAGTTAAAAAAGTTGCGTCAAATAGCCAAATGACTCTAAATTACTGCACCGGCTCAAACATCAATTGGTAACCGTGGCAACAGAAATTTTAACCGACAAACGGACAAAACATCCATCCATCCATCCATCTTCTGCCGCTTATCCGGGGTCGGGTCGCGGGGGCAGCAGCCTAAGCAGGGAAGCCCAGACTTCCCTCTCCCCAGCCACATTTGCCAACTCTGCGGGGGGGATCCCGAGGCGTTCCCAGGCCAGCAGAGAGATGTAATCCCTCCAGCGTGTCCTGGGTCTTCCCCGGGGTCTCCTCCCAGAGGGACGTGCCTGGAACACCTCACCAGGGAGGTCCAGGAGGCATCCTGACCAGATGCCCGAGCCACCTCAACTGGTTCCTCTCGATGCGGAGGAGCAGCGGCTCTACTCTACTCGACCCGGAGAGGGCAATACACCCTATTCTGGCTGAGGACCATGGTCTCAGATTTGGAGGTGCTGATTCCCATCCCGGCCGCTCAAGTGAGAGCTGGAGATCACGACCAGATGAAGCCAACAGGACCACGTCATCTCCAAAAAGCAGGGACCCAATCCTGAGGCCACCAAGTCAGATCCCCTCAACACCTCGGCTGCACTTAGAAATTCTGTCAAATAAGTTATGAACAGAATTGGTGATAAAGGGCAGCCTTGGCGGAATCCAACCCTCACCGGAAACGAATCCGACTTACTGCCGGCAATGTGGACCAAGCTCTGACACCTGTTGTACAGGGATCGGACAGCTCGTACAAGGGGGTCCGGTACTCCATACTCCCGGAGTACCCCCCACAGGAGCCCCCGGGGGACTGTAATTGGAACACACCCTCCGGTTCCCCTTCTTAAAAAGGGGGACCACCACCCCAGTCTGCCAATCCAGCGGTACTGCCCCCGATGTCCACGCGATGCTGCAGAGGCGTGTCAGCCAGGACAGCCCCACAGCATCCAGAGCCTTAAGGAACTCCGGGCGGATCTCATCCACCCCCGGGGCCTTGCCGCCAAGGAGCTTTTTGACCACCTCAGCAACTTCAGCCCCAGAGATAGGAGAGTCCACCCCTGAGTCCCCCAGCTCTGCTTCCTCATCGGAAGACGTGTTGGTAGGATTGAGGAGGTCTTCGAAGTATTCCTTCCACCGACCCAACCTCAACCTCAAATCGGGACGGACAAAACAGAAAACAGAATATCTGGAAGGATTATGTTAAACAGCGGCCCATGGTTACTGATTAATGTATCTGATCTGCCAGCTTTTAAGGTATTTTATTTTTTCAGTTAAATCTAGACCATCGGTTGAACAATAACCAGTAGAAAAGGAGAAAGGGGAAAAAAGTCTCCTAAACCATCCCCATCTCACTACTGTCTCATGTTCATGTTCTACCGAGATCGTTAGTTGAAATCAGTCACTGAAGGTAAAATATCCATCATATTGTTTAAACCATATTACATAATATTTAATCAGTTAGTTTGTGATGAAGGTCCAGATCTCTGAAAGAGGGACAGAGCGGCTCTGACGTCACCCTGCAGCGGACCGTGTTTCTCTTCATTGATGCTCCAGCGGTTACGCCAATTTCACAGCCATCTTCATGAATTAAAAAGGTTCGTGCTGTATTTAGATTTTTCCACCGCCGAATTTTTCTTATGCTGTTATAGAAACCAACCATCGCACGCCCTTCCCGATTTTCATTGGAATCCGTTAAAAGGAGGGGGCGGCACTTCCATTCAACACTCTTATCTTTCAGGCTCGATTACCTGACGGCCCACCGTGCACACACTCACTCACGTTCATACACACTGATCTCCCTGGACCACACAGTTACACACATCCCGCAACACCATCATGTTTCACCATCATCAGTGATTTGTTGCAATAGTATCTGCTGCCGAACGAGCTGCAGGTGCTGCCAATGGCGGTTACCTTGGCGACATTAAGAGACATTAAATAGTCCGCTCCGCCGCTTCTTGTTAAAAACATGATTTTAACAGTAAAAACATTAGTAATTGATCCTATATTATTTCCTGACCATTGTATAAGCAGGATAATACCTTCCGAGATGTCTATTATCAGAAACTAATGGACGTTCACGCCTCCACGTCGTCCAATAATTTCTCATAATGGACACCTTGTCAGGCGTTATTCCCTACTTCTTTACACACACACACTGTTTCCATGTTTCCACGTCTTCCTGCTACTATCTACCTGCTGTCCTCACTGCAGCACCTCCACCTCAGCTGCATCCCAAACGTCTTCTTGGCTTTATTCCAGCCATAGAGGATCATTATTTTCCTGCTTTTCTCATCACTTGTTGATCTTTGGCTGCTCCTGATTGGACGTTACCGTCAGTTTAAGCTCTCTGATTGGTGGAAAGTCTGACAGGAAGTGTCTTCATGATCATGTCCAGGTGAAAATAGAGGTCTCTTAGCAACATGGTGGTGATGGTGATGTGATAAATAATGGTGTTATCATGATGGATTTACTATGTTGCAGGAATCACCAACTCTGGACCTTTCAGGCCTCCTTCTGCAGGTTTTCCATGTTTCCCTGCTGCCACACACCTGACTCAGATGAATGGGTCATTAAGAGGCTGCTGCAGAACTGGACAACAAGCTGCTAGAGAACCTTTTCATCTGGATCAGGTGTGATGCAGCAGGGAAACATCTAAAACCTGCAGGACCCTGGACCAAGAGGTCAGAGTGGCTCATCCCTGCAGAACATCTAGAGGCTGGATTGTAGATCTCCTGGACGGATAGAAACGCTGGAAAACCTCCGTAGACCAGCTGGAGAAAGAGAAACTGGGAGCAAGGATCCATGAAAAAGTTTATTCATCAGAGCAGATTATTGATACGCAGCTGGACTACATGGGCCTCCGTAGGCCGACCTGAGACTGAGCCTGATCTCCCCTTTCATCTTACAAATATAGAAAAAGTCATTTCTAGAAAAGAAGCATTGGCCTTGTGCACCGTGTTTCTGTGGAAGAGTTGCAGGTTTGTATCTTTGCATTACATTCACAACAAAAAGTTTTAACATGCAAATCAATATGGCTTCCTTTTCCTCCTGGACATGGCTTCCTGTGCAGCACAGAGGGACCCCGGACGCCGGTCACTGCTCCGATTGTCTTCTCTTTCTGCTGGAGGAAAGAAAGTCACATCAGATGAAGTCTAAGCAGGAAAAGGACGTCCAATCAGCCGTTACCTTTCCCCGGAGGGCTTTGAGGTCATGACCCAGAGTAAATACTCTTTGGCAGCTATGGAGTCCAGCACCTTGTTGACGTCGCTGGTGAAGCTTCCGTCTACATGCCGCTCCGATCTGAGAGCACACAGGGACAGGACGTAAACACCCCCATTGGGGTCGGCAGCGCACCAGGAAGAAAGCGGGGGGGGGCTCTATGTTGCATCAGGAAATCATCTCTACTGATTGTTTCGTGTCTGATTGTGTTGAAGGTGCAGGGATTCATGAATCAACACAGCCAAAAGGTTCAGGGGATTTATTCAAGCAAACATGGAGAGGAGCGAAGGGAAAGGAGGAAGCGACAAGAAGCGGCTGATTGGCTGAGATCACTCTGTCCCGGTCCTTGTGGCTGGCGGGGCTTTCTGGAAGGACGGAGGGTCAGCCTACACTCTTCGGACTTGTCCAGACTTCAGCTTGGCCACGAAGTCCTTGATGGCCTGGTCTTTGAGGTAGGAGCTGACATCGCTGGTGAAAGTCCCGTCTGCGTGGCGTTTATCTGCAGCTCTGCAACACAAAGAAGCTTTCACACCGAGCATCTCCCGCTTCGTGGGCTTCAGAATGGCGGGAGAAAGCTGTATAAACGGGGTCACATGACATCAAATGCTGGTCAAATGCTCCTCAGACCAGCAATGTGCAGATCAATACTAACTGCAGATCAATACTAACTGCACATCAATGCTAAATGCAGATCAATGCTAACTGCAGATCAACGCTAACTGCAGATCAACGCTAACTGCAGATCAATGCTAACTGCAGATCAATACTAACTGCCGATTAACACTAACTGCTGATCAATGCTAACTGCAGATCAATGCTAAATGCAGATCAATGCTAAATGCAGATCAATACTAACTGCAGATCAATGCTAACTGCTGATCAATGCTAACTACTGATCAATGCTAAGTGCAGATAAATACTAACTGCAGATCAATGCTAACTGCAGATCAATGTTAACTGCAGATCAATGCTAACTGCAGATCAATACTAACTGCAGATCAATGCTAACTGCAGATCAAAACTAACTGCAGATCAGTGCTGACTGCTGATCAATGCTAACTGCAGATCAGTGCTGACTGCTGATCAATGCTAACTGCAGATCAATGCTAACTGCAGATCAATGCTAAATGCAGATCAATACTAACTGCAGATCAACACTAACTGCTGATCAATGCTAACTGCAGATCAATGCTAACTGCAGATCAATGCTAACTGCAGATCAACACAAACTGCAGATCAACGCTAACTGCAGATCAATGCTAACTGCTGATAAATGCTAACTGAGATCAATGCTAACTACAGATCAATGCTGACTGCAGATCAATACTAACTGCAGATCAGCGCTGACTGCTGATCAATGCTAACTGCAGATCAATGCTAACTGCAGATCAACACTAACTGCTGATCAATGCTAACTGCAGATCAATGCTAACTGCAGATCAATGCTAACTGCAGATCAACACAAACTGCAGATCAACGCTAACTGCAGATCAATGCTAACTGCTGATAAATGCTAACTGAGATCAATGCTAACTACAGATCAATGCTGACTGCAGATCAATACTAACTGCAGATCAGTGCTGACTGCAGATCAATACTAACTGCAGATCAGTGCTGACTGCAGATCAATGCTAAATGCAGATCAATACTAACTGCAGATCAACACTAACTGCTGATCAATGCTAACTGCAGATCAATGCTAACTGCAGATCAACGCTAACTGCAGGTCAATGCTAACTGCAGATCAATGCTAACTGCTGATAAATGCTAACTGAGATCAATGCTAACTACAGATCAATGCTGACTGCAGATCAATACTAACTGCAGATCAACGCTGACTGCAGATCAACGCTAACTGCTGATCAATGCTAACTGCAGATCAATGCTAACTGCAGATCAATGCTAACTGCAGATCAATGTTAACTGCTGATCAATGCTAACTGCTGATCAATGCTAACTGAGCTCAATGCTAACTACAGATCAATGCTGACTGCAGATCAATACTAACTGCAGATCAACGCTGACTGCAGATCAACGCTAACTGCTGATCAATGCTAACTGCAGATCAATGCTAACTGCAGATCAATGTTAACTGCTGATCAATGCTAACTGCTGATCAATGCTAACTGCAGATCAATGCTAACTGCAGATCAATACTAACTGAAGATCAATGCTAACTGCTGATCAATGCTAATTGCTAACTTCCAGTACGTTTCACCTCAGTTTAAACTGTTTTACATCTGTTTTCTAAACACGACGTTTTTGCATCGATCAGTTACAGCAACAGAGTTTTACTTCGTATCGTCTCGGACAGAATACTAGTGGTTCTTCACGTCAGCGACCTAAGACTACACTCTGGTTGTAAATCATGTAAACCTCTGTAGGTCTAAATCTTCTGCTTTTAGCTCTTTGTTCCAGTTTTATCCTGTTTGCTGCTGTTTTCATCTCCTTCTGTTTTAAGTTTGATTAATTGAACTTCATGTAGCCGTAATCGAAGCTGGCATGATGTCAGCTGCTATATGAAGCAAAACCAAAGTTTAAATGTTGTAAACCAGAAGGTCCAAATCTGTAAATAACAGATCAAATCCATTAATATTCTGACTTGATCTATATTTTCCATCTTTCAGACCTCGGTTTGTATATATATATATATATATATATATATATATATATATGTATATATATATATATATATATATATATATATATATATATATATATATATATATATATATATACATACATATATATATATATCCTGTTTGCTGTATATATATATATATGTATATGTATATATACATATATATATATATATATATATATATACGTATATATATATATATATATATATATATATATATATATACGTATATATATATATATATATATATATATACGTATATATATATATATATATACGTATATATATATATATACGTATATATATATACAATTCAGTAACACAAATGCATAAATATAAAAATATTTAAATTATTATTAAAAATATGATATTTGAGATATTTTAAACATTCTATATTTCCATTTGTGAAAATTTAGTTGAAACTTATTTTTTCGTTATTTTCAGGTTGTTTGTAATATTTTCTTAAAGTATCATTAGAAGTAAACGTTCTGATGATGTACTTGTACGTGTCTGTTGTAAAACAATATGTGTTTTACTATGCTGATAGTTTACTGGTCTGGTCCAGCTGGAGACCAGTTTGTTCTGGTGGTGCACCCTGGACTGGGAGGACTGGGACCTTCTGGTTTACGTGGTGGTCTGAACAGCGATGCTGCACCAACCCGCTCCTCTTGTTGTTCATGAGCCACTGAACAAAGTCCTGCGCCTTCCTGTCCTCCAGGTATCTGCTGTAGTCGTTGGAGAACGTTCCCTCTGAGTGGCGCTTGATGCTGGACGGACCTCTGGACTCGTCCGCTGACCAATCAGCCGCCTCCAAACTGCACAACATCAGAACACCAAAACATTTCCATTAAACCCAAACTACTGAAAATCAGTCCAGTTTCTCTCAGAGAAAATAAAGTTTGAGTTTTTCCTCCTAACTTGGAAAATCATTTTTAAAGCAGGTTGTGTCAAACATCAGCCCCTCGCCTTTTATTAAAAACCTCATTAATCCGATTAAAATCCTCCAAAAGGTTTATTTTTAATCATTAAACCACAACGTTTCCTTTGGTAACAGAACTCTGATGATTATGTCAAAGTAAGAAATTAATTGTTTAAGAAACTGAGTGATGAACCATCTGAAAATGATGACAGATTTACTTTGTATTCATTTTATTTCGTCATGTTTTGAGGGAAAATATGTCAAATGTTTGTATATTTTCATGTTTAGTCAGAATCTACACTGTAAAAATGCAGCCTTCACTTTAAAATACAATAATAGAAAACATTAATAATATTTATTAACATTAAGTAGAATATATCCAGCTTGTTTTAATCTGAATGTTATTAACACTTAAATCAGAAAAATGTTGAATAAATTACTAAACAAGGTGAATTATTGTAAATAAGATGATGATCGAAGAATTTTTTACTTTCAACCATTTTTTTTAAAAGTTGCACCTGTTCAATAATTTACAAGGAATAAATATATTTATAAATATTTTAGAGGAAAGTAAAAAGGTTTCCTGTTTAAACTTTTTTCTTTTTGGTTCCGACTGAGAAATTAAACCAAGTTATTTAGAAATAATAAAAAAGTAAAAATGTATTTTAGTAATAAAATAGTTAATATGTTGATGATGTGAGATTATTTTACTAAAAATAAAAGCGACTTCCTGCGGCTGAACGGGTTAAATGACCAGTTGAAGCTTCTCGGATCCTTTCCAGACTCTTTTCATCTTCCCTGTTAGATGTTTTGAGTTGAGATGAAGCGAAGCTGCGAAGCTGCGAAGCCTGACCTGGCGGCGGCGTCGGCCTGCAGCAGAGCCACCTGCCGGCTGCTCTGGACGAAGCCGAGGACCAGGAGGAGGCCGGCCAGGAGCTGGATGCTTCTCATGCTGGGAGCCTGAGACGGGAAGCAGCACATCGTGACACAAACACGACATGAAGCTTCTCCTCCTGCAGGAAGATGAAACTCACCTTTTCTTTTCCTTCCAACAGCGACGTTAATCCCTCTGGTCGGTGTCTGGGTCCAGCAGCGTCGGACTTTGGGCCTTTTATACCGACTCATCCTGTTACTCTCGAGCCATTAGACACGGGGCCCCTCTGCAAGGGCCCAATCAAGCCGGCCGTTTGTCCGTGGAAGGAAAGGCGGCAGCCATGCGTGATGCTCGCTCGTACTTAGGTGTCAAGATTAAACAACTGCTGCTCATCCTGTCAAACAAACGTCGGAGAGCAGCTTTAATGTACTACTGTGTCCTGTGTGTGTGTGTGTGTGTGTGGCTTTTATCTGGATGGACAGTCAGTATTTACCAGCTCTCTCTCATCACACTCTGAAAAACTGATCCGTTTCTGCATCAGTGACTGATCAGAGTTTTACAGCTGCCGCAGCTTTTTATTTTATTTCAGGGAAAATTTCAGGTTTTATTCAGGAGAAATGATTCCTGCTGCGTCGTTCCTTTCCAGAGATGTCGACCATACGTCATCCGAATGATCACCTGGAGGCGTCTGCCGAATTTCACAACTTCTCAGGAGGGTTTAGGGTCAAGTCTGAGCAAGTTGTGCTGACAATAATAATAAATAGGGCCATAAAAATGTACCAATATGAAATATATGATATACTATACAGGAGAAATGTAAATAAAAATATAAGTTTGATTATAAGTTTTAGGAAACTTTATTCAATTCAGTGGAAAATTTTAGGACAAGTTATGTAGAACAAACATGAGTGAGCAGATTTATGTAAATATTTTGGATAAAACTACACAAAATATTTGTTTCATGGTAAAATATTTGAACAGACGGCGCTTCGATGTTTGCTGATGTCTCAGATTCAGTCCTGATCCGGTTTCAGTTGAATGATCTGAAACCATATCGCAGCTAAATAACTTTTTTATTCCTAAACTCACATTTCTAAATGAATCAATTTAAATGAAAAAGATAGTTTAATAAACAAAAACAACTCAAAATGCAGCCACTTTCAAAATAAAAGTGCATTTGATATTGATGTTTACAATATGGGTCAATGTCATCGACTCATGAACCAGATGATAGATCTATTGATGAATGAGAAACAAACGGAGAAAACTAGCTGCTGTTAGTGAATAAACCTGCAGACGTCTCGGTGACTGTGACACATGCAGAACATGCAGAGTGGAACGTGTTCAGAGAAGATCATGCCAATGTGGCCCCGCCCACACACTGTGGCCCCGCCCACACAAAGGCAAGAGGCGCGCCGGCAGTACCCCCGAGACCTGTGAAATCTGTGAAATAAACACGTTAATTTCCTCTGCATAAACAGAGTTCCTAAACTTTATAACGTTTCTGAAATTTTCTTCTTTTTTTTTAATTTGGAATATTTTTCATCACTGGTCCAGAAACATGACGGTTCTGTCAGAAGCTGAACTTTGGCAAACTGGTTCTGTGGCATAATCCATTAAAAACACCTTAATTTTGATTCTAATGAAGATTTGGAGAGATTTTCTGTGTGAACATGCAGGATGGCCGCCGGACGATTTACCGTTCAGTCGACGCTCGAACGCGTTACTGTCGGGTTTTAGACCGCTGAGCTTCTGGTGACTGGAGGCCGTTGGAGTTCAGAGAATACATCGTCATGTTGGAGATCAGTTCAGATCATCTTAAAATATCCAATATTTATCCATTTTATTGATTTTGTAATGTGGCCAAACTTTATTTATGTCCGTAAATGTCTGCCCTACAAACCAACATGAGTTCTGATAAAGTCAACAGTACACGCTGAAAGTTTTTATTAATTACACAAAGTAAACATGTAAACAATAAACAGTTCCGGTAGATAATTAACAAATCATTCAATACAGTCATTTTTATTCTGTGTAAGGCACATTACATATCAAATTTACACACTGCATGAAATGAATTGTATTTTGATGTAAATTTAAAGACTAAACATTCCTGTTCTAATTTTCAGCTTTTCTTTATGAAGAAATTTAACAGACAGAAAAAAACTTTTTCATTAAACTTTTGACTAAAAAATGGGGGAAAAAAAGAGTGAAATGCATTTAGAATATTTTTTTATTTACATCAAAATCAAAATAATCTCATAAAGTCAAAATATGTGCCAAAAAGTTCTATTTATCAATCACTCAATCAATATAAACAGCAAACAATCTTTAATTTTTAAAAATGTAAAAAATTGTATTTTAGTGCAAAATTCTTCACATAATTTTGGTGACATTTTAACTTTCAGGTCCATACATACATTTCTTTGTTGGTTATGGCATTTTTAAATATAAATTTACAAACTATGTAAAATAAACAGTATGTAGATTTTGTGAAAATATTTTTCTTCATAAAAGACACAAACATGTAGTTTGGCTTGTTTTCATTCAACTTTGACCCAGAATGAAGATGAAAGCGTTTAGAATAACAATAATCTGTTATTCACACCAGAGATTTGTTGAGGGAATTATTTTGCTGATGAAGTGGATTTCATGCGAAGCAGCGCTGCAGGAAGTGGCTCATGTGGGTATAGACGTGCTGATTGGCTGAGCCGTCGAGCCCATGATCCTTGTCCGTGTACCACTGGAAGAACATCACAAGTAGGGATCAAAATTTACTAAATGTGATAAAACAATAAGAAACATCGAAGTAGAAGAAATAAAAAACTTAATTTAATCTGAAAGTAAAAAAGTTCTGATTTCATTAACGACTGAATTGTTTGAACAGAAGAAGAAAATGGAGGATTTCTGATGTTTTAAGTGACAAACGGTGAAATCTTTTCAGATTTGTGTCTGCTGATGGATGCAAACATTAAACGTCCTTTTTAATTTCAACCGTCTCCATGACAACCACGAGCATCGTAAGGACTGAGGTGAGTTTAAGATGTTGTCGCAGCAACATGTAGCGTCTCCGTCAAACGTTTGTAGCAAGATGAAACCGTAAAGATGGCCGATTCTATGGAAAATGCTCCAAGAAAGAAAATAAATAAAAAACAAAAAACCTCCTTTCCTATTGGTGGAAAAATGCACCACATCAACCTCTTGGTAATATTTTCCGTATAATATTCATTTTCACAGCTTGGCGGAGACACCCAGCTCCACCTCTCCAGCGAATCAAACCCCCCCCCCCCGATCTTGAAACTTGTTAAATACTCTGCAAAAAGCTGAAACTTTGTTTTTGTTCTTGTTGACTCAAGAATGAAAAATGTAGTAAGGTCAGAGGTCATAGTTCCAGCCAGGTATTTAAACTTGTGACCTGGATATTCAGACTGTAGAGTTGAGGTTGTGGAACACATGTTTGCTGTCTACGCCGGTTCTCCTTTAACATACAGAGTTTTGTCCCTTCAGAAACACCGTAGTAAAAATGGCAGCAGCTGTTATGTACATGAGGAGCTAGAAAGGCTTCACTGAGAGAACACGTTATTTTATTTAAGAGACTTAAATGGTTTACGAGTAGTTTTATGTTAAATGGAGGATTGTAATTATTACTTAACGCAACATTGTGGGAATTTGTAAGATTTTAAATTGGCAGATTGAAATCTTAAAGTTGACTTCTGGATATTAGAAATGAAAACACATCACTCCTTTAATTCATACTATGGATTGTCTAGACCAGGGGTGTCCAAAGTCGGTCCTCGAGGGCCGCTGTCCTGCAGGTTTCCCATGTATTCCTGTTCCAACACATCTAGCTTCCACTAAATGGATCAAACAGCCAATGACGTGCACAACTGATTAAGCTCCACTACTAATTAATTTGAATCAGGTCTGTCTGAGCAGGGATACATAGAAAACTTGCAGGATTATGGCCCTCGAGGACCGGAGCTGGACACCTCTGGTCTAGATGACTCACCATGGCCTCGAAGTCCACCTGTTCCTTCACCAAAGCCTCTGAGATCTCAGCTGCCTGCTGGAAATGAACATTGTCTACAAAATAAGAAGTAAAGTTCAACAGAAAAGTTTGATCCGATGACAGGGAAGTTCAAATCTTTACGGAACTCACCGTCAGCCGTTCCATGAACCAGAAGATACTGAACCGATTGGAAGTTCTTGGCCCTGGCCATTACTGTGGAATTCTGCAAACAGCCACATCGACAGTAAAGAAACGGAACAATAATGAAGAAATGTTCTGATAATAGTGTGAACCTTACAGCGTAGGCGTCGGGATTCTCCGAAGGCTGCATCATGTAGCGCTCCGTGTAGATTGAATCTGAAATGAGCCAATGAAGCCGATATTTTAATGCAATGTTCAGAAAGTACACTGGAAAGTTGACTGGTCTAGAAAATCAAAGCACTGAAATGATCAAAACCAGATCTTTGGAATAATCTGATTACTGTGGTAGTCTACTTCTGAAATACGATATGTCAAAAATTGTTGGCATTCCATTATCGGATTAATTTTGGAGAACATATGTGCTTTCTAATACTGGGAGAGATTGCTGCCTTAGCATTAGCTGCTAATGTGAGGCTGCTGCCCCCTTCTTAAAAAGGGGGACCACCACCCCAGTCTGCCAATCCAGCGGTACTGCCCCCGATGTCCACGCGATGCTGCAGAGGCGTGTCAGCCAGGACAGCCCCACAGCATCCAGAGCCTTAAGGAACTCCGGGCGGATCTCATCCACCCCCGGGGCCTTGCCGCCAAGGAGCTTTTTGACCACCTCAGCGACTTCAGCCCCGGAGATAGGAGAGTCCACCCCTGAGTCCACCAGCTCTGCTCCCTCATGGGAAGACGTGTTGGTAGGATTGAGGAGGTCTTCGAAGTATTCCCTCCACCGACACACAACGTCCTGAGTTGAGGTCAGCAGCTCCCCATCTCCACTGTACACAGTATTGATGGAGCACTGCTTCCCCCTCCTGAGCCGCCGGATGGTGGACCAGAATCTCCTCGAAGCCGTCCGGAAGTCTTTCTCCATGGCCTCGCCGAACTCCTCCCATGCCCGAGTTTTTGCCTCGGCAACAGTCGAAGCCGCATGCCGCTTAGCCCGCCGGTACCCATCAGCTGCCTCCAGAGTCCCACAGGCCAAGAAGGCCCGATAGGACTCCTTCTTCAGCTTGACGGCATCCCTCACTGCTGGTGTCCACCAACGAGTCCTGGGATTACCGCAACGACAGGCACCAACGACCTTACAGCCACAGCTCCGGCTGGCCGCCTCAGCAATAGAGGCACGGAACACAGCCCATTCAGACTCAATGTCCCCCGCCTCACTCGGGACATGGTTGAAGCTCTGCTGAAGGTGGGAGTTGAAGCTCGCTCTGACGGGGGACTCAGCCAGACGTTCCCAGCAGACCCTCACACCACGTTTGGGCCTGCCAGATCAGACCGGCTTCCTCCCCCACCATCTGAGCCAACTCACCACCAGGTGGTGATCAGTTGAAGCTCCGCCCCCCTCTTCACCTGAGTGTCCAAGGCATGTGGCCGCAGGTCCAACGATACGACTACAAAATCGATCATCGAACTGCGGCCCAGGGAGTCCTGATGCCAGGTGTACATATGGACACTCTTATGTTAGAACATGGTGTTCGTTATAGACAATCCATGACGAGCACAGAAGTCCAATAACAAAACACCATTTGGGTTCGGGGCGGGGGGCTCCCAATCACTCCCCTCCAGGTCTCACTGTCCCCCACCCAAAGGCAGAGGGAAACTACCCTTTCATCCACCGGGGTAAACCCCAACGTGCAGGCACCAAGCTGGGGGCTGATGAGAATGCCCACACCTGCTCGGCGCCTCTCACCATGAGCAACTCCAGAGTGGAAGAAGGTCCACCAGATGCTCGCTCTCGTACCCCACCTCCAGGCCTGGCTCCAGAGGGGGGGTCCCGGTAACCCGCGTCCGGGCAAGGGAACATTTATGCCCAGGTTTGTTGTCATCATAGAGGTCTTTGAGCCGTACTTAGTCTGGTCCCTCCCCTAGACACCTGTTTGCCATGGGTGACCCTACCAGGGGCATAACGCCCCCGACAACATAGCTGCTAGGATATTTAAGATCCAAGCAGAAGGGGGACCGGAGGGTGTGTTCCAATTACAGGGGAATCACACTCCTCAGCCTCCCTGGTAAGGTCTATATTTAGGGGTCCTGGAGAGGAGGGTCCGCCGGATAGTCGAATCTTGGATTGAGGAGGAGCAGTGTGGTTTTCATCCTGGTCGTGGAACAGTGGACCAGCTCTATACCCTCTTTGGGGTCCTGGAGGGGGCATGGGAGTTTGCCCAACCAGTCTACATGTGCTTTGTGGACCTGGAGAAGGCATTCGACCGTGTCCCCCGGGGGCTCCTGTGGGGGGTACTCCGGGAGTATGGGGAACCGCACCCCCTTGTACGGGCTGTCCGGTCCCTGTACGACAGGTGTCAGAGCTTGGTCCACATTGCCGGTAGTAAGTCGGATTCGTTTCCGGTGAGGGTTGGACTCCGCCAAGGCTGCCCTTTATCACCGATTCTGTTCATAACTTATATGGACAGAATTTCTAGGTGCAGCCGAGGTGTTGAGGGGATCCGACTTGGTGGCCTCAGGATTGGGTCCCTGCTTTTTGCAGATGACGTGGTCCTGTTGGCTTCATCTGGTCGTGATCTCCAGCTCTCACTTGAGCGATTTGTGGCCGAGTGTGAAGCGGCTGGGATGGGAATCAGCACCTCCAAATCTGAGACCATGGTCCTCAGCCGGAATAGGGTGGATTGCCCTCTCCGGGTTGGGAGTCAGGTCCTGCCTCAAGTGGAGGAGTTTAAATATCTCGGGGTCTTGTTCACGAGTGAGGGAAGGATGGAGCGTGAGATCGACAGACGGATCGGTGCGGCGTCTGCAGTAATGCGGACTCTGCGCCGGTCTGTCATGGTGAAGAAGGAGCTGAGCCAGAAGGCGAAGCTCTCCATTTACCAGTCGATCTACGTTCCTACCCTCACCTATGGTCATGAGCTGTGGGTCGTGACTGAAAGAACGAGATCTCGTATACAGGCGGCTGAAATGAGTTTCCTCCGCAGGGTGGCCGGGCTCTCCCTTAGAGATAGGGTGAGGAGCTCGATCATCCGGGAGGAGATCAGAGTAGAGCCGCTGCTCCTCCGCATCGAGAGGAACCAGTTGAGGTGGCTCGGGCATCTGGTCAGGATGCCTCCTGGACGCCTCCCTGGTGAGGTGTTCCAGGCACGTCCCTCTGGGAGGAGACCCCGGGGAAGACCCAGGACACGCTGGAGGGATTATATCCCTCGGCTGGCCTGGGAACGCCTCGGGATCCCCCCCGCAGAGTTGGCAAATGTGACTGGGGAGAGGGAAGTCTGGGCTTCCCTGCTTAGGCTGCTGCCCCCGCGACCCGACCCCGGATAAGCGGTAGTAGATGAATGGATGGATGGTAAGGCTGCTACCTTAGCATTAGCTGCTAATATAAGAGCCTGTGGTCTTAGTGTTAGCTGCTCATGTGAGAGATCTGTGGTTTTAGCATTAGTTGCTAATGTAAGAGAGCAGCTGACATGTTTGAATGATGCTTTTTTTTGCTTCAAAGTTTGATCGAATCAAAATTTCTGTGTAAACGTAGCTAATGAAACATATGAAGGATCACTTTTCTTTTTCAGAGAAATTGTCGTTCCTTCATTTCTACGACCAATCAAAACATGCTCGGTGAAATTCGAAAAAAAAATGTACACTGATTCAGTGTTAGCCAGTGTCAGAAATTCAGTCACGATCCAATTTCAATTCAAGTTAGGACCGAACAATATGAAACTATCTTACAGGTAAAGCAACAAAAACATCATCAAACATTTTTATTCCTGAGATCAGATATTGGAATTAATGTAAGTAACAAAATTATTTCTCATACTGAAGACAGATTAATAATAAACAATAACTCAAAATGTCAGTTTTCAAAATAAAAGTGTGACTGATAAATGGTGATTGTATGGATTTTTGCAAGTTGGATTGATATCATTGGCTCATTGACCACACGATAATCATATTGATGTAGATAACTGTGTCATTATACCCCAGCAGTTATCTCTTTAAAGATAATGGGATTATGCTGTTTTTTTTGGTGTCCATGGAAACAGGCCTATCGAGTTAAAGGATGATACCATAAAACTCCCATTTGGATACTGGAGCGACCGCCATCCCACATTTGAAAACTCCACTGCCAGAACCCAGAACCATGGAGGTGACGTATCCTCCGTACGACTGAGGAAGAGAAACGGCTGGTCAAACATTAACTCGTCTTCACATTTCATGACCTTTGAACGACATCTTCAGCACATCTTTATTGACTTTTTAAAAAAATTTTTTTTAATCATTTCTACTCACCCATCCCCAAATAGCAACTCTTTCCCGGTCTATGAAGCCCATTTTGATGAATTCCCTTTAAGAAAAAGGATAAATATTTTATGACGCATCAGGAAACAGTTGGTCAAAAACCTAATCACAAAGAAACTAGTCAAATCCAGTTCTGGTGAGTTTTCCTGGTAGGGGTTGTGTGTGTGTGTGTGTGTGTGTGGGGGGGGGGGGGGGGGGGGGGGGGTCGTGCTGATTTGTCCAAACTGCTCCTCTCACCTTGTTGCTATTATCTGATCTTCCACCTCATAGGTTCCCAGACGTTTGTAGATTTCAAACATTAGCTCGTCGCCCTGGTAACCGCTTCCCCTGCCATCAAAGCTGGCGACGATGATTCCCTCAGTGCTGGCCAGGTAGGTGGACCAGCTGACCCGGTATCTGAAGTCCACTTTCTGGCTGCAGGGACCTGCATATCTTCAGAGTCGAACATGTCCAGTCAGATAAAGAAGTGGTTTATTTGTTGAATTAAATATGATTAAAAATGCAAAGTCTTACACGTCAATCAGCAAAGGGTACTTTTTGGATTCATCGAATTCTGGAGGCAAAAACATCTGATACCACAGATCTGTTAATGAAAACACGTAGATTAACCCCTAAAAGCCTAAATTTATTCTGTTATATAAAGCATACAAGGCAAAAAATAAATATATAAACAAACATGTAAAAATAAACAAAACAAAATAAACAAAAATGTGAAAAGAAAATACATACAGTACATTATAAGTACATTTTAAAAAACAAATAAGGGTAAATGAAAAATATATTGTAAATATGAAAATTTACAATAAATAAAACAAATTCATAAGTAGAAATGAAAAATCTTTTTAAAAAAATCAATAAAAGTAAATAAATAGAATAACTCTGTTACATGAACATATAAAAAAAGTGGTTTGTAACAAAATTGCCACAACAGGTAGCAAGTAGACAGTACAATAATTCTGATAAAATCCTTTTAAATGGGTGAATTCCTCCTGGTTGCACAACAGATTGCATGAAGACCTCTGACTTTCCACTAAACGTTTCTTACAGCCTTGTTTTCTTTTCTCTACGCATGACACAGATTTTCCGTTTGCTGAGTCATGAAACTACGCCGCCTGATCAGATCATTTTATTACTGCAGGCTGAAACACACACGCGCCAGTAGATGATGGAAAACGTGTCTCATTTACAGCTCAACTAAAAAACAAAACAGTCAGGATCCCTGTTATATAAGTTGAGTTGGTCTGGTTAAACTATCCTGAACGCTGACAACTCAATAATCGGTTCTGCAAAACATTAATGAAATGAATCAACATCTGTTTTTGTGAACATTCATGAAAAAAGCCCACTGTCTTAATGTTAACTGCTAACGTTGGAGCCCACTGTCTTAATGTTAACTGCTAACGTCGGAGCCCACTGTCTTAATGTTAGCTGCTAATGTTGGAGCCCACTGTTTTAATGTTAACTGCTAACGTTGGAGCCCATTGTCTTAATGTTAGCTGCTAATGTTGGAGACCACTGTCTTAATGTTAACTGCTAACGTTGGAGCCCACTGTCTTAATGTTGACTGCTAACGTTGGAGCCCACTGTCTTAATGTTGACTGCTAACGTTGGAGCCCACTGTCTTAATGTTGACTGCTAACGTTGGAGCCCACTGTCTTAATGTTAACTGCTAATGTCAGAGCCCACTGTTTTAATGTTAACTGCTAACGTTGGAGCCCACTGTCTTAATGTTAACTGCTAACATCGGAGCCCACTGTCTTAATGTTAACTGCTAACGTTGGAGCCCTCTGTCTTAATGTTAACTGCTAACGTTGGAGCCCACTGTCTTAATGTTAACTGCTAACGTCGGAGCCCACTGTCTTAATGTTAACTGCTAACGTCGTAGCCCACTGTCTTAATGTTAACTTTAAATGTTGAAGCCCACCGTCTTAACATTAGCTGCTAACGTTGGAGCCCACTGTCTTAATGTTAACTGCTAACGTCGGAGCCCACTGTCTTAATGTTGACTGCTAACGTTGGAGCCCACTGTCTTAATGTTAACTGCTAACGTCGGAGCCCACTGTCTTAATGTTGACTGCTAACATCGGAGCCCACTGTCTTAATGTTAACTGCTATCGTTGGAGCCCACTGTCTTAATGTTAACAGCTAATGTTGGAGCCCACTGTCTTAATGTTAACTGCTAACGTCGGAGCCCACTGTCTTAATGTTAACTGCTAACGTCGGAGCCCACTGTCTTAATGTTGACTGCTAACATCGGAGCCCACTGTCTTAATGTTAACTGCTATCGTTGGAGCCCACTGTCTTAATGTTAACTGCTAACATCGGAGACCACTGTCTTAATGTTAACTGCTAACGTTGGAGCCCACTGTCTTAATGTTGACTGCTAACGTTGGAGCCCACTGTCTTAATGTTAACTGCTAACGTCAGAGCCCACTGTCTTAATGTTGACTTCTAACATCGGAGCCCACTGTCTTAATGTTGACTGCTAACGTTGGAGCCCACTGTCTTAATGTTGACTGCTAACGTTGGAGCCCACTGTCTTAATGTTGACTGCTAACGTTGGAGCCCACTGTCTTAATGTTGGCTGCTAACGTTGGAGCCCACTGCTTAATGTTAACTGCTAACGTTGGAGCCCACTGTCTTAATGTTAACTGCTAACGTTGGAGCCCACTGTCTTAATGTTAACTGCTAACGTTGGAGCCCACTGTCTTAATGTTAGCTGCTAATGTTGGAGCCCACTGTTTTAATGTTAACTGCTAACGTTGGAGCCCACTGTCTTAATGTTAGCTGCTAATGTTGGAGACCACTGTCTTAATGTTAACTGCTAACGTTGGAGCCCACTGTCTTAATGTTGACTGCTAACATCAGAGCCCACTGTCTTAATGTTGACTGCTAACGTTGGAGCCCACTGTCTTAATGTTGACTGCTAACGTTGGAGCCCACTGTCTTAATGTTGACTGCTAACGTTGGAGCCCACTGTCTTAATGTTGACTGCTAACGTTGGAGCCCACTGCTTAATGTTAACTGCTAACGTTGGAGCCCACTGTCTTAATGTTAACTGCTAACGTTGGAGCCCACTGTCTTAATGTTAACTGCTAACGTTGGAGCCCACTGTCTTAATGTTAGCTGCTAATGTTGGAGCCCACTGTTTTAATGTTAACTGCTAACGTTGGAGCCCACTGTCTTAATGTTAGCTGCTAATGTTGGAGACCACTGTCTTAATGTTAACTGCTAACGTTGGAGCCCACTGTCTTAATGTTGACTGCTAACGTTGGAGCCCACTGTCTTAATGTTAACTGCTAATGTCAGAGCCCACTGTTTTAATGTTAACTGCTAACGTTGGAGCCCACTGTCTTAATGTTAACTGCTAACATCGGAGCCCACTGTCTTAATGTTAACTGCTAACGTTGGAGCCCTCTGTCTTAATGTTAACTGCTAACGTTGGAGCCCACTGTCTTAATGTTAACTGCTAACGTCGGAGCCCACTGTTTTAATGTTAACTGCTAACGTCGTAGCCCACTGTCTTAATGTTAACTTTAAATGTTGAAGCCCACCGTCTTAACATTAGCTGCTAACGTTGGAGCCCACTGTCTTAATGTTAACTGCTAACGTCGGAGCCCACTGTCTTAATGTTGACTGCTAACGTTGGAGCCCACTGTCTTAATGTTAACTGCTAACGTCGGAGCCCACTGTCTTAATGTTGACTGCTAACATCGGAGCCCACTGTCTTAATGTTAACTGCTATCGTTGGAGCCCACTGTCTTAATGTTGACTGCTAACGTTGGAGACCACTGTCTTAATGTTAACTGCTAATGTTGGAGACCACTGTCTTAATGTTAACAGCTAATGTTGGAGCCCACTGTCTTAATGTTAACTGCTAACGTCGTAGCCCACTGTCTTAATGTTAACTGCTAACGTCGGAGCCCACTGTCTTAATGTTGACTGCTAACATCGGAGCCCACTGTCTTAATGTTAGCTGCTAATGTTGGAGCCCACTGTTTTAATGTTAACTGCTAACGTTGGAGCCCATTGTCTTAATGTTAGCTGCTAACGTCGTAGCCCACTGTCTTAATGTTAACTTTAAATGTTGAAGCCCACCGTCTTAACATTAGCTGCTAACGTTGGAGCCCACTGTCTTAATGTTGACTGCTAACATCGGAGCCCACTGTCTTAATGTTAACTGCTATCGTTGGAGCCCACTGTCTTAATGTTAACAGCTAATGTTGGAGCCCACTGTCTTAATGTTAACTGCTAACGTCGGAGCCCACTGTCTTAATGTTAACTGCTAACGTCGTAGCCCACTGTCTTAATGTTAACTTTAAATGTTGAAGCCCACCGTCTTAACATTAGCTGCTAACGTTGGAGCCCACTGTCTTAATGTTAACTGCTAACGTCGGAGCCCACTGTCTTAATGTTGACTGCTAACGTTGGAGCCCACTGTCTTAATGTTAACTGCTAACGTCGGAGCCCACTGTCTTAATGTTGACTGCTAACATCGGAGCCCACTGTCTTAATGTTAACTGCTATCGTTGGAGCCCACTGTCTTAATGTTAACAGCTAATGATGGAGCCCACTGTCTTAATGTTAACTGCTAACGTCGGAGCCCACTGTCTTAATGTTAACTGCTAACGTCGGAGCCCACTGTCTTAATGTTGACTGCTAACATCGGAGCCCACTGTCTTAATGTTAACTGCTATCGTTGGAGCCCACTGTCTTAATGTTAACTGCTAACATCGGAGACCACTGTCTTAATGTTAACTGCTAACGTTGGAGCCCACTGTCTTAATGTTGACTGCTAACGTTGGAGCCCACTGTCTTAATGTTAACTGCTAACGTCAGAGCCCACTGTCTTAATGTTGACTTCTAACATCGGAGCCCACTGTCTTAATGTTGACTGCTAACGTTGGAGCCCACTGTCTTAATGTTGACTGCTAACGTTGGAGCCCACTGTCTTAATGTTGACTGCTAACGTTGGAGCCCACTGTCTTAATGTTGGCTGCTAACGTTGGAGCCCACTGCTTAATGTTAACTGCTAACGTTGGAGCCCACTGTCTTAATGTTAACTGCTAACGTTGGAGCCCACTGTCTTAATGTTAACTGCTAACGTTGGAGCCCACTGTCTTAATGTTAGCTGCTAATGTTGGAGCCCACTGTTTTAATGTTAACTGCTAACGTTGGAGCCCACTGTCTTAATGTTAGCTGCTAATGTTGGAGACCACTGTCTTAATGTTAACTGCTAACGTTGGAGCCCACTGTCTTAATGTTGACTGCTAACATCAGAGCCCACTGTCTTAATGTTGACTGCTAACGTTGGAGCCCACTGTCTTAATGTTGACTGCTAACGTTGGAGCCCACTGTCTTAATGTTGACTGCTAACGTTGGAGCCCACTGTCTTAATGTTGACTGCTAACGTTGGAGCCCACTGCTTAATGTTAACTGCTAACGTTGGAGCCCACTGTCTTAATGTTAACTGCTAACGTTGGAGCCCACTGTCTTAATGTTGACTGCTATCGTTGGAGCCCACTGTCTTAATGTTAACAGCTAATGTTGGAGCCCACTGTCTTAATGTTAACTGCTAACGTCGGAGCCCACTGTCTTAATGTTAACTGCTAACGTCGTAGCCCACTGTCTTAATGTTAACTTTAAATGTTGAAGCCCACCGTCTTAACATTAGCTGCTAACGTTGGAGCCCACTGTCTTAATGTTAACTGCTAACGTCGGAGCCCACTGTCTTAATGTTGACTGCTAACGTTGGAGCCCACTGTCTTAATGTTAACTGCTAACGTCGGAGCCCACTGTCTTAATGTTGACTGCTAACATCGGAGCCCACTGTCTTAATGTTAACTGCTATCGTTGGAGCCCACTGTCTTAATGTTAACAGCTAATGATGGAGCCCACTGTCTTAATGTTAACTGCTAACGTCGGAGCCCACTGTCTTAATGTTAACTGCTAACGTCGGAGCCCACTGTCTTAATGTTGACTGCTAACATCGGAGCCCACTGTCTTAATGTTAACTGCTATCGTTGGAGCCCACTGTCTTAATGTTAACTGCTAACATCGGAGACCACTGTCTTAATGTTAACTGCTAACGTTGGAGCCCACTGTCTTAATGTTGACTGCTAACGTTGGAGCCCACTGTCTTAATGTTAACTGCTAACGTCAGAGCCCACTGTCTTAATGTTGACTTCTAACATCGGAGCCCACTGTCTTAATGTTGACTGCTAACGTTGGAGCCCACTGTCTTAATGTTGACTGCTAACGTTGGAGCCCACTGTCTTAATGTTGACTGCTAACGTTGGAGCCCACTGTCTTAATGTTGGCTGCTAACGTTGGAGCCCACTGCTTAATGTTAACTGCTAACGTTGGAGCCCACTGTCTTAATGTTAACTGCTAACGTTGGAGCCCACTGTCTTAATGTTAACTGCTAACGTTGGAGCCCACTGTCTTAATGTTAGCTGCTAATGTTGGAGCCCACTGTTTTAATGTTAACTGCTAACGTTGGAGCCCACTGTCTTAATGTTAGCTGCTAATGTTGGAGACCACTGTCTTAATGTTAACTGCTAACGTTGGAGCCCACTGTCTTAATGTTGACTGCTAACATCAGAGCCCACTGTCTTAATGTTGACTGCTAACGTTGGAGCCCACTGTCTTAATGTTGACTGCTAACGTTGGAGCCCACTGTCTTAATGTTGACTGCTAACGTTGGAGCCCACTGTCTTAATGTTGACTGCTAACGTTGGAGCCCACTGCTTAATGTTAACTGCTAACGTTGGAGCCCACTGTCTTAATGTTAACTGCTAACGTTGGAGCCCACTGTCTTAATGTTAGCTGCTAATGTTGGAGCCCACTGTTTTAATGTTAACTGCTAACGTTGGAGCCCACTGTCTTAATGTTAGCTGCTAATGTTGGAGACCACTGTCTTAATGTTAACTGCTAACGTTGGAGCCCACTGTCTTAATGTTGACTGCTAACGTTGGAGCCCACTGTCTTAATGTTAACTGCTAATGTCAGAGCCCACTGTTTTAATGTTAACTGCTAACGTTGGAGCCCACTGTCTTAATGTTAACTGCTAACATCGGAGCCCACTGTCTTAATGTTAACTGCTAACGTTGGAGCCCTCTGTCTTAATGTTAACTGCTAACGTTGGAGCCCACTGTCTTAATGTTAACTGCTAACGTCGGAGCCCACTGTTTTAATGTTAACTGCTAACGTCGTAGCCTACTGTCTTAATGTTAACTTTAAATGTTGAAGCCCACCGTCTTAACATTAGCTGCTAACGTTGGAGCCCACTGTCTTAATGTTAACTGCTAACGTCGGAGCCCACTGTCTTAATGTTGACTGCTAACGTTGGAGCCCACTGTCTTAATGTTAACTGCTAACGTCGGAGCCCACTGTCTTAATGTTGACTGCTAACATCGGAGCCCACTGTCTTAATGTTAACTGCTATCGTTGGAGCCCACTGTCTTAATGTTAACTGCTAATGTTGGAGCCCACTGTCTTAATGTTGACTGCTAACGTTGGAGCCCACTGTCTTAATGTTAACTGCTAACGTCGGAGCCCACTGTCTTAATGTTGACTGCTAACATCGGAGCCCACTGTCTTAATGTTAACTGCTATCGTTGGAGCCCACTGTCTTAATGTTAACTGCTAATGTTGGAGACCACTGTCTTAATGTTAACTGCTAATGTTGGAGACCACTGTCTTAATGTTAACAGCTAATGTTGGAGCCCACTGTCTTAATGTTAACTGCTAACGTCGTAGCCCACTGTCTTAATGTTAACTGCTAACGTCGGAGCCCACTGTCTTAATGTTGACTGCTAACATCGGAGCCCACTGTCTTAATGTTAGCTGCTAATGTTGGAGCCCACTGTTTTAATGTTAACTGCTAACGTTGGAGCCCATTGTCTTAATGTTAGCTGCTAATGTTGGAGACCACTGTCTTAATGTTAACTGCTAACGTCGTAGCCCACTGTCTTAATGTTAACTTTAAATGTTGAAGCCCACCGTCTTAACATTAGCTGCTAACGTTGGAGCCCACTGTCTTAATGTTAGCTGCTAATGTTGGAGACCACTGTCTTAATGTTAACTGCTAACGTCGTAGCCCACTGTCTTAATGTTAACTTTAAATGTTGAAGCCCACCGTCTTAACATTAGCTGCTAACGTTGGAGCCCACTGTCTTAATGTTAACTGCTAACGTCGGAGCCCACTGTCTTAATGTTGACTGCTAACGTTGGAGCCCACTGTCTTAATGTTAACTGCTAACGTCGGAGCCCACTGTCTTAATGTTGACTGCTAACATCGGAGCCCACTGTCTTAATGTTAACTGCTATCGTTGGAGCCCACTGTCTTAATGTTAACTGCTAATGTTGGAGACCACTGTCTTAATGTTAACTGCTAATGTTGGAGACCACTGTCTTAATGTTAACAGCTAATGTTGGAGCCCACTGTCTTAATGTTAACTGCTAACGTCGTAGCCCACTGTCTTAATGTTAACTGCTAACGTCGGAGCCCACTGTCTTAATGTTGACTGCTAACATCGGAGCCCACTGTCTTAATGTTAGCTGCTAATGTTGGAGCCCACTGTTTTAATGTTAACTGCTAACGTTGGAGCCCATTGTCTTAATGTTAGCTGCTAATGTTGGAGACCACTGTCTTAATGTTAACTGCTAATGTTGGAGCCCACTGTCTTAATGTTAACTGCTAACGTTGGAGCCCACTGTCTTAATGTTAACTGCTAACGTTGGAGCCCACTGTCTTAATGTTAACTGCTAACGTTGGAGCCCACTGTCTTAATGTTAACTGCTAACGTTGGAGCCCACTGTCTTAATGTTGACTGCTAACGTTGGAGCCCACTGTCTTAATGTTGACTGCTAACGTTGGAGCCCACTGTCTTAATGTTAACTGCTAACGTTGGAGCCCACTGTCTTAATGTTAACTGCTAACGTTGGAGCCCACTGTCTTAATGTTAACTGCTAACGTTGGAGACCACTGTCTTAATGTTAACTGCTAACGTTGGAGACCACTGTCTTAATGTTAACTGCTAACGTTGGAGCCCACTGTCTTAATGTTAACTGCTAACGTTGGAGCCCACTGTCTTAATGTTGACTGCTAACGTCGGAGCCCACTGTCTTAATGTTAACTGCTAATGTTGGAGCCCACTGTCTTAATGTTGACTGCTAACGTTGGAGCCCACTGTCTTAATGTTGACTGCTAACGTTGGAGCCCACTGTCTGAATGTTAACTGCTAACGTCGGAGCCCACTGTCTTAATGTTAACTGCTAATGTTGGAGCCCACTGTCTTAATGTTAACTGCTAACGTTGGAGCCCACTGTCTTAATGTTAGCTGCTAATGTTGGAGCCCACTGTTTTAATGTTAACTGCTAACGTTGGAGCCCATTGTCTTAATGTTAGCTGCTAATGTTGGAGACCACTGTCTTAATGTTAACTGCTAACGTTGGAGCCCACTGTCTTAATGTTGACTGCTAACGTTGGAGCCCACTGTCTTAATGTTAACTGCTAATGTCAGAGCCCACTGTTTTAATGTTAACTGCTAACGTTGGAGCCCACTGTCTTAATGTTAACTGCTAACATCGGAGCCCACTGTCTTAATGTTAACTGCTAACGTTGGAGCCCTCTGTCTTAATGTTAACTGCTAACATTGGAGCCCACTGTCTTAATGTTAACTGCTAACGTCGGAGCCCACTGTCTTAATGTTAACTGCTAACGTCGTAGCCCACTGTCTTAATGTTAACTTTAAATGTTGAAGCCCACCGTCTTAACATTAGCTGCTAACGTTGGAGCCCACTGTCTTAATGTTAACTGCTAACGTCGGAGCCCACTGTCTTAATGTTGACTGCTAACGTTGGAGCCCACTGTCTTAATGTTAACTGCTAACGTCGGAGCCCACTGTCTTAATGTTGAATGCTAACATCGGAGCCCACTGTCTTAATGTTAACTGCTATCGTTGGAGCCCACTGTCTTAATGTTAACTGCTAATGTTGGAGACCACTGTCTTAATGTTGACTGCTAATGTTGGAGACCACTGTCTTAATGTTAACAGCTAATGTTGGAGCCCACTGTCTTAATGTTAACTGCTAACGTCGGAGCCCACTGTCTTAATGTTGACTGCTAACATCGGAGCCCACTGTCTTAATGTTAACTGCTATCGTTGGAGCCCACTGTCTTAATGTTAACTGCT
This sequence comes from Telmatherina bonti, assembly GCF_933228915.1. Classification (NCBI taxonomy): domain Eukaryota; kingdom Metazoa; phylum Chordata; class Actinopteri; order Atheriniformes; family Telmatherinidae; genus Telmatherina; species Telmatherina bonti. The sequence continues at coordinate 29,583,721 of NC_136633.1, forward strand.
AACATCGGAGACCACTGTCTTAATGTTAACTGCTAACGTTGGAGCCCACTGTCTTAATGTTGACTGCTAACGTTGGAGCCCACTGTCTTAATGTTAACTGCTAACGTCAGAGCCCACTGTCTTAATGTTGACTGCTAACGTTGGAGCCCACTGTCTTAATGTTGACTGCTAACGTTGGAGCCCACTGTCTTAATGTTGACTGCTAACGTTGGAGCCCACTGTCTTAATGTTGACTGCTAACGTTGGAGCCCACTGTCTTAATGTTGACTGCTAACGTTGGAGCCCACTGCTTAATGTTAACTGCTAACGTTGGAGCCCACTGTCTTAATGTTAACTGCTAACGTTGGAGCCCACTGTCTTAATGTTAACTGCTAACGTTGGAGCCCACTGTCTTAATGTTAGCTGCTAATGTTGGAGCCCACTGTCTTAATGTTAACTGCTAACGTTGGAGCCCACTGTCTTAATGTTAGCTGCTAATGTTGGAGCCCACTGTCTTAATGTTAACTGCTAACGTTGGAGCCCACTGTCTTAATGTTGACTGCTAACGTTGGAGCCCACTGTCTTAATGTTAACTGCTAATGTCAGAGCCCACTGTTTTAATGTTAACTGCTAACGTTGGAGCCCACTGTCTTAATGTTAACTGCTAACATCGGAGCCCACTGTCTTAATGTTGACTGCTAACGTTGGAGCCCACTGTCTTAATGTTAACTGCTAACGTCGGAGCCCACTGTCTTAATGTTGACTGCTAACATCGGAGCCCACTGTCTTAATGTTAACTGCTATCGTTGGAGCCCACTGTCTTAATGCTAACTGCTAATGTTGGAGACCACTGTCTTAATGTTAACTGCTAATGTTGGAGACCACTGTCTTAATGTTAACAGCTAATGTTGGAGCCCACTGTCTTAATGTTAACTGCTAACGTCGTAGCCCACTGTCTTAATGTTAACTGCTAACGTCGGAGCCCACTGTCTTAATGTTGACTGCTAACATCGGAGCCCACTGTCTTAATGTTAGCTGCTAATGTTGGAGCCCACTGTTTTAATGTTAACTGCTAACGTTGGAGCCCATTGTCTTAATGTTAGCTGCTAATGTTGGAGACCACTGTCTTAATGTTAACTGCTAATGTTGGAGCCCACTGTCTTAATGTTAACTGCTAACGTTGGAGCCCACTGTCTTAATGTTAACTGCTAACGTTGGAGCCCACTGTCTTAATGTTAACTGCTAACGTTGGAGCCCACTGTCTTAATGTTGACTGCTAACGTTGGAGCCCACTGTCTTAATGTTGACTGCTAACGTTGGAGCCCACTGTCTTAATGTTAACTGCTAACGTTGGAGCCCACTGTCTTAATGTTAACTGCTAACGTTGGAGACCACTGTCTTAATGTTGACTGCTAACATCGGAGCCCACTGTCTTAATGTTAGCTGCTAATGTTGGAGCCCACTGTTTTAATGTTAACTGCTAACGTTGGAGCCCATTGTCTTAATGTTAGCTGCTAATGTTGGAGACCACTGTCTTAATGTTAACTGCTAATGTTGGAGCCCACTGTCTTAATGTTAACTGCTAACGTTGGAGCCCACTGTCTTAATGTTAACTGCTAACGTTGGAGCCCACTGTCTTAATGTTAACAGCTAATGATGGAGCCCACTGTCTTAATGTTAACTGCTAACGTCGGAGCCCACTGTCTTAATGTTAACTGCTAACGTCGGAGCCCACTGTCTTAATGTTGACTGCTAACATCGGAGCCCACTGTCTTAATGTTAACTGCTATCGTTGGAGCCCACTGTCTTAATGTTAACTGCTAACATCGGAGACCACTGTCTTAATGTTAACTGCTAACGTTGGAGCCCACTGTCTTAATGTTGACTGCTAACGTTGGAGCCCACTGTCTTAATGTTAACTGCTAACGTCAGAGCCCACTGTCTTAATGTTGACTTCTAACATCGGAGCCCACTGTCTTAATGTTGACTGCTAACGTTGGAGCCCACTGTCTTAATGTTGACTGCTAACGTTGGAGCCCACTGTCTTAATGTTGACTGCTAACGTTGGAGCCCACTGTCTTAATGTTGGCTGCTAACGTTGGAGCCCACTGCTTAATGTTAACTGCTAACGTTGGAGCCCACTGTCTTAATGTTAACTGCTAACGTTGGAGCCCACTGTCTTAATGTTAACTGCTAACGTTGGAGCCCACTGTCTTAATGTTAGCTGCTAATGTTGGAGCCCACTGTTTTAATGTTAACTGCTAACGTTGGAGCCCACTGTCTTAATGTTAGCTGCTAATGTTGGAGACCACTGTCTTAATGTTAACTGCTAACGTTGGAGCCCACTGTCTTAATGTTGACTGCTAACATCAGAGCCCACTGTCTTAATGTTGACTGCTAACGTTGGAGCCCACTGTCTTAATGTTGACTGCTAACGTTGGAGCCCACTGTCTTAATGTTGACTGCTAACGTTGGAGCCCACTGTCTTAATGTTGACTGCTAACGTTGGAGCCCACTGCTTAATGTTAACTGCTAACGTTGGAGCCCACTGTCTTAATGTTAACTGCTAACGTTGGAGCCCACTGTCTTAATGTTAGCTGCTAATGTTGGAGCCCACTGTTTTAATGTTAACTGCTAACGTTGGAGCCCACTGTCTTAATGTTAGCTGCTAATGTTGGAGACCACTGTCTTAATGTTAACTGCTAACGTTGGAGCCCACTGTCTTAATGTTGACTGCTAACGTTGGAGCCCACTGTCTTAATGTTAACTGCTAATGTCAGAGCCCACTGTTTTAATGTTAACTGCTAACGTTGGAGCCCACTGTCTTAATGTTAACTGCTAACATCGGAGCCCACTGTCTTAATGTTAACTGCTAACGTTGGAGCCCTCTGTCTTAATGTTAACTGCTAACGTTGGAGCCCACTGTCTTAATGTTAACTGCTAACGTCGGAGCCCACTGTTTTAATGTTAACTGCTAACGTCGTAGCCTACTGTCTTAATGTTAACTTTAAATGTTGAAGCCCACCGTCTTAACATTAGCTGCTAACGTTGGAGCCCACTGTCTTAATGTTAACTGCTAACGTCGGAGCCCACTGTCTTAATGTTGACTGCTAACGTTGGAGCCCACTGTCTTAATGTTAACTGCTAACGTCGGAGCCCACTGTCTTAATGTTGACTGCTAACATCGGAGCCCACTGTCTTAATGTTAACTGCTATCGTTGGAGCCCACTGTCTTAATGTTAACTGCTAATGTTGGAGCCCACTGTCTTAATGTTGACTGCTAACGTTGGAGCCCACTGTCTTAATGTTAACTGCTAACGTCGGAGCCCACTGTCTTAATGTTGACTGCTAACATCGGAGCCCACTGTCTTAATGTTAACTGCTATCGTTGGAGCCCACTGTCTTAATGTTAACTGCTAATGTTGGAGACCACTGTCTTAATGTTAACTGCTAATGTTGGAGACCACTGTCTTAATGTTAACAGCTAATGTTGGAGCCCACTGTCTTAATGTTAACTGCTAACGTCGTAGCCCACTGTCTTAATGTTAACTGCTAACGTCGGAGCCCACTGTCTTAATGTTGACTGCTAACATCGGAGCCCACTGTCTTAATGTTAGCTGCTAATGTTGGAGCCCACTGTTTTAATGTTAACTGCTAACGTTGGAGCCCATTGTCTTAATGTTAGCTGCTAATGTTGGAGACCACTGTCTTAATGTTAACTGCTAACGTCGTAGCCCACTGTCTTAATGTTAACTTTAAATGTTGAAGCCCACCGTCTTAACATTAGCTGCTAACGTTGGAGCCCACTGTCTTAATGTTAACTGCTAACGTCGGAGCCCACTGTCTTAATGTTGACTGCTAACGTTGGAGCCCACTGTCTTAATGTTAACTGCTAACGTCGGAGCCCACTGTCTTAATGTTGACTGCTAACATCGGAGCCCACTGTCTTAATGTTAACTGCTATCGTTGGAGCCCACTGTCTTAATGTTAACTGCTAATGTTGGAGCCCACTGTCTTAATGTTAACTGCTAATGTTGGAGACCACTGTCTTAATGTTAACAGCTAATGTTGGAGCCCACTGTCTTAATGTTAACTGCTAACGTCGTAGCCCACTGTCTTAATGTTAACTGCTAACGTCGGAGCCCACTGTCTTAATGTTGACTGCTAACATCGGAGCCCACTGTCTTAATGTTAGCTGCTAATGTTGGAGCCCACTGTTTTAATGTTAACTGCTAACGTTGGAGCCCATTGTCTTAATGTTAGCTGCTAATGTTGGAGACCACTGTCTTAATGTTAACTGCTAATGTTGGAGCCCACTGTCTTAATGTTAACTGCTAACGTTGGAGCCCACTGTCTTAATGTTAACTGCTAACGTTGGAGCCCACTGTCTTAATGTTAACTGCTAACGTTGGAGCCCACTGTCTTAATGTTAACTGCTAACGTTGGAGCCCACTGTCTTAATGTTGACTGCTAACGTTGGAGCCCACTGTCTTAATGTTGACTGCTAACGTTGGAGCCCACTGTCTTAATGTTAACTGCTAACGTTGGAGCCCACTGTCTTAATGTTAACTGCTAACGTTGGAGCCCACTGTCTTAATGTTAACTGCTAACGTTGGAGACCACTGTCTTAATGTTAACTGCTAACGTTGGAGACCACTGTCTTAATGTTAACTGCTAACGTTGGAGCCCACTGTCTTAATGTTAACTGCTAACGTTGGAGCCCACTGTCTTAATGTTGACTGCTAACGTCGGAGCCCACTGTCTTAATGTTAACTGCTAATGTTGGAGCCCACTGTCTTAATGTTGACTGCTAACGTTGGAGCCCACTGTCTTAATGTTGACTGCTAACGTTGGAGCCCACTGTCTGAATGTTAACTGCTAACGTCGGAGCCCACTGTCTTAATGTTAACTGCTAATGTTGGAGCCCACTGTCTTAATGTTAACTGCTAACGTTGGAGCCCACTGTCTTAATGTTAGCTGCTAATGTTGGAGCCCACTGTTTTAATGTTAACTGCTAACGTTGGAGCCCATTGTCTTAATGTTAGCTGCTAATGTTGGAGACCACTGTCTTAATGTTAACTGCTAACGTTGGAGCCCACTGTCTTAATGTTGACTGCTAACGTTGGAGCCCACTGTCTTAATGTTAACTGCTAATGTCAGAGCCCACTGTTTTAATGTTAACTGCTAACGTTGGAGCCCACTGTCTTAATGTTAACTGCTAACATCGGAGCCCACTGTCTTAATGTTAACTGCTAACGTTGGAGCCCTCTGTCTTAATGTTAACTGCTAACATTGGAGCCCACTGTCTTAATGTTAACTGCTAACGTCGGAGCCCACTGTCTTAATGTTAACTGCTAACGTCGTAGCCCACTGTCTTAATGTTAACTTTAAATGTTGAAGCCCACCGTCTTAACATTAGCTGCTAACGTTGGAGCCCACTGTCTTAATGTTAACTGCTAACGTCGGAGCCCACTGTCTTAATGTTGACTGCTAACGTTGGAGCCCACTGTCTTAATGTTAACTGCTAACGTCGGAGCCCACTGTCTTAATGTTGACTGCTAACATCGGAGCCCACTGTCTTAATGTTAACTGCTATCGTTGGAGCCCACTGTCTTAATGTTAACTGCTAATGTTGGAGACCACTGTCTTAATGTTGACTGCTAATGTTGGAGACCACTGTCTTAATGTTAACAGCTAATGTTGGAGCCCACTGTCTTAATGTTAACTGCTAACGTCGGAGCCCACTGTCTTAATGTTGACTGCTAACATCGGAGCCCACTGTCTTAATGTTAACTGCTATCGTTGGAGCCCACTGTCTTAATGTTAACTGCTAACATCGGAGACCACTGTCTTAATGTTAACTGCTAACGTTGGAGCCCACTGTCTTAATGTTGACTGCTAACGTTGGAGCCCACTGTCTTAATGTTAACTGCTAACGTCAGAGCCCACTGTCTTAATGTTGACTGCTAACGTTGGAGCCCACTGTCTTAATGTTGACTGCTAACGTTGGAGCCCACTGTCTTAATGTTGACTGCTAACGTTGGAGCCCACTGTCTTAATGTTGACTGCTAACGTTGGAGCCCACTGTCTTAATGTTGACTGCTAACGTTGGAGCCCACTGCTTAATGTTAACTGCTAACGTTGGAGCCCACTGTCTTAATGTTAACTGCTAACGTTGGAGCCCACTGTCTTAATGTTAACTGCTAACGTTGGAGCCCACTGTCTTAATGTTAGCTGCTAATGTTGGAGCCCACTGTCTTAATGTTAACTGCTAACGTTGGAGCCCATTGTCTTAATGTTAGCTGCTAATGTTGGAGCCCACTGTCTTAATGTTAACTGCTAACGTTGGAGCCCACTGTCTTAATGTTGACTGCTAACGTTGGAGCCCACTGTCTTAATGTTAACTGCTAATGTCAGAGCCCACTGTTTTAATGTTAACTGCTAACGTTGGAGCCCACTGTCTTAATGTTAACTGCTAACATCGGAGCCCACTGTCTTAATGTTGACTGCTAACGTTGGAGCCCACTGTCTTAATGTTAACTGCTAACGTCGGAGCCCACTGTCTTAATGTTGACTGCTAACATCGGAGCCCACTGTCTTAATGTTAACTGCTATCGTTGGAGCCCACTGTCTTAATGCTAACTGCTAATGTTGGAGACCACTGTCTTAATGTTAACTGCTAATGTTGGAGACCACTGTCTTAATGTTAACAGCTAATGTTGGAGCCCACTGTCTTAATGTTAACTGCTAACGTCGTAGCCCACTGTCTTAATGTTAACTGCTAACGTCGGAGCCCACTGTCTTAATGTTGACTGCTAACATCGGAGCCCACTGTCTTAATGTTAGCTGCTAATGTTGGAGCCCACTGTTTTAATGTTAACTGCTAACGTTGGAGCCCATTGTCTTAATGTTAGCTGCTAATGTTGGAGACCACTGTCTTAATGTTAACTGCTAATGTTGGAGCCCACTGTCTTAATGTTAACTGCTAACGTTGGAGCCCACTGTCTTAATGTTAACTGCTAACGTTGGAGCCCACTGTCTTAATGTTAACTGCTAACGTTGGAGCCCACTGTCTTAATGTTGACTGCTAACGTTGGAGCCCACTGTCTTAATGTTGACTGCTAACGTTGGAGCCCACTGTCTTAATGTTAACTGCTAACGTTGGAGCCCACTGTCTTAATGTTAACTGCTAACGTTGGAGACCACTGTCTTAATGTTGACTGCTAACATCGGAGCCCACTGTCTTAATGTTAGCTGCTAATGTTGGAGCCCACTGTTTTAATGTTAACTGCTAACGTTGGAGCCCATTGTCTTAATGTTAGCTGCTAATGTTGGAGACCACTGTCTTAATGTTAACTGCTAATGTTGGAGCCCACTGTCTTAATGTTAACTGCTAACGTTGGAGCCCACTGTCTTAATGTTAACTGCTAACGTTGGAGCCCACTGTCTTAATGTTAACTGCTAACGTTGGAGCCCACTGTCTTAATGTTAACTGCTAACGTTGGAGCCCACTGTCTTAATGTTGACTGCTAACGTTGGAGCCCACTGTCTTAATGTTGACTGCTAACGTTGGAGCCCACTGTCTTAATGTTAACTGCTAACGTTGGAGCCCACTGTCTTAATGTTAACTGCTAACGTTGGAGACCACTGTCTTAATGTTAACTGCTAACGTTGGAGCCCACTGTCTTAATGTTAACTGCTAACGTTGGAGCCCACTGTCTTAATGTTAACTGCTAATGTTGGAGCCCACTGTCTTAATGTTGACTGCTAACGTTGGAGCCCACTGTCTTAATGTTGACTGCTAACGTTGGAGCCCACTGTCTGAATGTTAACTGCTAACGTCGGAGCCCACTGTCTTAATGTTAGCTGCTAATGTTGGAGCCCACTGTTTTAATGTTAACTGCTAACGTTGGAGCCCATTGTCTTAATGTTAGCTGCTATCGTTGGAGCCCACTGTCTTAATGTTAACTGCTAACATCAGAGACCACTGTCTTAATGTTAACTGCTAACGTTGGAGCCCACTGTCTTAATGTTGACTGCTAACGTTGGAGCCCACTGTCTTAATGTTGACTGCTAACGTTGGAGCCCACTGTCTTAATGTTAACTGCTAACGTCAGAGCCCACTGTCTTAATGTTGACTGCTAACGTTGGAGCCCACTGTCTTAATGTTGACTGCTAACGTTGGAGCCCACTGTCTTAATGTTGACTGCTAACGTTGGAGCCCACTGTCTTAATGTTGACTGCTAACGTTGGAGCCCACTGCTTAATGTTAACTGCTAACGTTGGAGCCCACTGTCTTAATGTTAACTGCTAACGTTGGAGCCCACTGTCTTAATGTTAACTGCTAACGTTGGAGCCCACTGTCTTAATGTTAGCTGCTAATGTTGGAGCCCACTGTTTTAATGTTAACTGCTAACGTTGGAGCCCACTGTCTTAATGTTAGCTGCTAATGTTGGAGCCCACTGTCTTAATGTTGACTGCTAACGTTGGAGCCCACTGTCTTAATGTTGACTGCTAACGTTGGAGCCCACTGTCTTAATGTTAACTGCTAATGTCAGAGCCCACTGTTTTAATGTTAACTGCTAACGTTGGAGCCCACTGTCTTAATGTTAACTGCTAACATCGGAGCCCACTGTCTTAATGTTAACTGCTAACGTTGGAGCCCTCTGTCTTAATGTTAACTGCTAACGTTGGAGCCCACTGTCTTAATGTTAACTGCTAACGTCGGAGCCCACTGTCTTAATGTTAACTGCTAACGTCGTAGCCCACTGTCTTAATGTTAACTTTAAATGTTGAAGCCCACCGTCTTAACATTAGCTGCTAACGTTGGAGCCCACTGTCTTAATGTTAACTGCTAACGTCGGAGCCCACTGTCTTAATGTTGACTGCTAACGTTGGAGCCCACTGTCTTAATGTTAACTGCTAACGTCGGAGCCCACTGTCTTAATGTTGACTGCTAACATCGGAGCCCACTGTCTTAATGTTAACTGCTATCGTTGGAGCCCACTGTCTTAATGTTAACTGCTAATGTTGGAGACCACTGTCTTAATGTTAACTGCTAATGTTGGAGACCACTGTCTTAATGTTAACAGCTAATGTTGGAGCCCACTGTCTTAATGTTAACAGCTAATGTTGGAGCCCACTGTCTTAATGTTAACTGCTAACGTCGGAGCCCACTGTCTTAATGTTAACTGCTAACGTCGGAGCCCACTGTCTTAATGTTGACTGCTAACATCGGAGCCCACTGTCTTAATGTTAACTGCTATCGTTGGAGCCCACTGTCTTAATGTTAACTGCTAACATCGGAGACCACTGTCTTAATGTTAACTGCTAACGTTGGAGCCCACTGTCTTAATGTTGACTGCTAACGTTGGAGCCCACTGTCTTAATGTTAACTGCTAACGTCAGAGCCCACTGTCTTAATGTTGACTGCTAACATCGGAGCCCACTGTCTTAATGTTGACTGCTAACGTTGGAGCCCACTGTCTTAATGTTGACTGCTAACGTTGGAGCCCACTGTCTTAATGTTGACTGCTAACGTTGGAGCCCACTGTCTTAATGTTGACTGCTAACGTTGGAGCCCACTGCTTAATGTTAACTGCTAACGTTGGAGCCCACTGTCTTAATGTTAACTGCTAACGTTGGAGCCCACTGTCTTAATGTTAACTGCTAATGTTGGAGCCCACTGTCTTAATGTTAACTGCTAACGTTGGAGCCCACTGTCTTAATGTTAACTGCTAACGTTGGAGCCCACTGTCTTAATGTTGACTGCTAACGTTGGAGCCCACTGTCTTAATGTTGACTGCTAACGTTGGAGCCCACTGTCTTAATGTTAACTGCTAACGTTGGAGCCCACTGTCTTAATGTTAACTGCTAACGTTGGAGCCCATTGTCTTAATGTTAACTGCTAACGTTGGAGACCACTGTCTTAATGTTAACTGCTAACGTTGGAGCCCACTGTCTTAATGTTAACTGCTAACGTTGGAGCCCACTGTCTTAATGTTGACTGCTAACGTCGGAGCCCACTGTCTTAATGTTAACTGCTAACGTTGGAGCCCACTGTCTTAATGTTGACTGCTAACGTTGGAGCCCACTGTCTTAATGTTGACTGCTAACGTTGGAGCCCACTGTCTGAATGTTAACTGCTAACGTCGGAGCCCACTGTCTTAATGTTAACTGCTAATGTTGGAGCCCACTGTCTTAATGTTAACTGCTAACGTCGGAGCCCACTGTCTTAATGTTAACTGCTAACGTCGGAGCCCACTGTCTGAATGTTAACTGCTAACGTCGGAGCCCACTGTCTTAATGTTAACTACTAATGTCGGAGCCCACTGTCTTGATGTTAACTGCTAACGTCGGAGCCCACTGTCTTAATGTTAACTGCTAACGTCGGAGCCCACTGTCTTAATGTTAACTGCTAACGTTGGAGCCTACTGTCTTAATGTTAACTGCTAACGTTGGAGCCCACTGTCTTAATGTTGACTGCTAACGTTGGAGCCCACTGTCTGAATGTTAACTGCTAACGTTGGAGCCCACTGTCTTAATGTTAACTGCTAATGTTGGAGCCCACTGTCTTAATGTTAACTGCTAACGTCGGAGCCCACTGTCTTAATGTTAACTGCTAACGTCGGAGCCCACTGTATTAATGTTAACTGCTAACGTCGGAGCCCACTGTCTTAATGTTAACTGCTAACGTCGGAGCCCACTGTCTTACTTACAGAGTAAGAGTCGTGGATTTTTTGTGAATTTTGTTTGTGTCCTTTAAATATGCAGAAGAGTCCTGTTGTGGTTGCTGCCATAAACATCGTTGGTCCACAAACAAGACGAGATTGTTTTCCAACTACTGAAGAGACAAAAGCCCAGAAAAATGTGATCACTGATTGTGGCTATCAAGTGTCTCAATGCCGATGGGAGACCTTAAAGTTGTTGAAAATTCCCGACTGGTGAGTAAATAATTTATTACGAGTTATAGCAGAAGTTCTGTAACCTGTAAAAATGAAGGGATTAATGATGGTTGCAACTTTAAATTAGAGAATCATCATTCAGTGATTGAAGTCAACTTTTTGCATGAACTTTTTTCTGAGGGACTGTTATTTTTTATAACCAATCGTGTTCCTGACCTGTTTACCAGCTGACCTTGTAACCCAAGCTGTTTCTTTGTAATATCACCAACATTTTCCTTTTTTTTTTTTTTTTTTTTTAATGAGACCTCAAATTTAAGATGAATTTTAATTCAAATACTATTTTAATCTGCGATACTTTACATTTTTAACAGCATCCAATTAAGTGCCTTGTAAATGACGTGTACTAGAGTGGGATGAATTTACTCACTGTATTTGCCAAGTTTGATGGTGTCTCGACGCATGGTGGGCATTGCAAATTCAGATATCTCCTGTTTAAAGGCAGAGTTGTCCTCCAACACTTTGATCTCTACAAATATAAAGATGATAAATACACATTTTCTGCCTGATTACATCATTCCACTGTTGATCCCCAAGATCACAGGTTACGTACGTTTATTGTCTCTGGCATCCATGAGTGAATAGGAAGGAATGTCGGGACCTGCATGCAGAAAAGACAATATTAATTATATAAATAGGAATTATGAAACAAAGAGACTTAAAGTTATAACTGACCAGTGCAGCTCAGATGGTAGTAGGATGCAGCGTGGCTGAAATAAACCGAGTTATATTCACAGTGATCTTGAAAAGAACAAGTCAGACACGTCTTTATTCCATTCGTCCACCTGAAGCACAACAACACACATTAAGGCATAATTCATATTTAAAACAGATTTTTAAAGAGCAGTGAAATATATCCTTACTTGTAAACATTTCTTCCTCCTGGCTTGCCGTCCTTTTCATTGCTTGAATAATAACTGTGGAGAAGAGATGGTGTTGATATGTGTTTAGTTTGTTTCCTTAATTATTCCTCTGATCTGTTAATGTCAGTGATCTGAATCAGTGTGTGGAATATGATAGAAGACCCGATATAATCATTGTAACATGAGAAACCTACAAAAGGGGTTTCTTGTGTTAAAAGGGGTGGAGAGGTTTGTGCATCCTGAAGATCCTAGCAGCTATGTTGTCGGGGGCTTTATGCCCCTGGTAGGGTCACCCATGGCAAACAGGTGCCTAGGGGACCAGACCAAGCATGGCTTATCAACCCCTATGATGACGACAAACCTGGGCATAAATGTTCCCTTGCCTGGACGCGGGTTACCGGGACCCCCCTCTGGAGCCAGGCCTGGAGGTGGGGTATGAGAGGAAGCGTCTGGTGGCCGGGCCTTCGCCCATGGGGCCCGGTCGGGCTCAGCCCGAAAGGGTTACATGGGCCCCACCTCCCGTGGGCTCACCATCTGCGGGAGGAGCCGTAGGGGTCGGGTGCAGTGTGAGCTGGGCGGCAGCAAGGGGCGGGGACCCTGGCGGTCCGATCCCCGGCTGCAGAAGCTGGCTCTAGGGACGTGGAACGTCACCTCTCTGGTGGGGAAGGAGCCTGAGCTTGTGCGCGAGGTTGAGCGGTTCCGACTAGATATAGTTGGACTCACCTCCACGCATGGCTTGGGCTCTGGAACCAGAACCCTCGAGAGGGGCTGGACCTTCTTCCACTCTGGAGTTGCTCATGGTGAGAGGTGCCGAGCAGGTGTGGGCATTCTCATCAGCCCCCAGCTTGGTGCCTGCATGTTGGGGTTTACCCCGGTGGATGAAAGGGTAGTTTCCCTCCGCCTCCAGGTGGGGGGACGGGTCCTGACTGTTGTCTGTGCATTGAGTCTGAATGGGCTGTGTTCCGTGCCTCTATTGCTGAGGCGGCCAGCCGGAGCTGTGGCTGTAAGGTTGTTGGTGCCTGTCGTGGCGGTAATCCCAGGACTCGTTGGTGGACACCAGCAGTGAGGGATGCCGTCAAGCTGAAGGAGTCCTATCGGGCCTTCTTGGCCTGTGGGACTCTGGAGGCAGCTGATGGGTACCGAGGCAGAAACTCTGGCATGGGAGGAGTTCGGCGAGGCCATAGAGAAAGACTTCCGGACGGCTTCGAGGAGATTCTGGTCCACCATCCGGCGGCTCAGGAGGGGGAAGCAGTGCTCCATCAACACTGTGTACAGTGGAGATGGGGAGCTGCTGACCTCAACTCGGGACGTTTTGAACTCTCCTATCTCTGGGGCTGAAGTCGCTGAGGTGGTCAAAAAGCTCCTTGGCGGCAAGGCCCCGGGGGTGGATGAGATCCGCCCGGAGTTCCTTAAGGCTCTGGATGCTGTGGGGCTGTCCTGGCTGACACGCCTCTGCAGCATCGCGTGGACATCGGGGGCAGTACCGCTGGATTGGCAGACTGGGGTGGTGGTCCCCCTTTTTAAGAAGGGGGACCGGAGGGTGTGTTCCAATTACAGGGGAATCACAGTCCTCAGCCTCCCTGGTAAGGTCTATTCAGGGGTCCTGGAGAGGAGTGTCCGCCGGACAGTTGAATCTCGGATTGAGGAGGAGCAGTGCGGTTTTCGTCCTGGTCGCGGAACAGTGGACCAGCTCTATACCCTCTTTGGGGTCCTGGAGGGGGCATGGGAGATTGCCCAACCAGTCTACATGTGTTTTGTGGACCTGGAGGGGGTACTCCGGGAGTATGGGGTACCGGACCCCCTTGTGTGAGCTGTCCGGTCCCTGTACGACAGATGTCAGAGCTTGGTCTGACACCAGCTCTCGATTTACCAGTCGATATACGTTCCTACCCTCACCTATGGTCATGAGCTGTGGGTCGTGACCGAAAGAAGGAGATCTTGTATACAGGCGGCTGAAATGAGTTTCCTCCGCAGGGTGGCCGGGCTCTCCCTTAGAGATAGGGTGAGGAGCTCGGTCATCCGGGAGGAGATCAGAGTAGATCCGCTGCTCCTCCGCATCGAGAGGAACCAGTTGAGGTGGCTCGGGCATCTGGTCAGGATGCCTCCTGGACCTCCCTGGTGAGGTGTTCCAGGCACGTCCCTCTGGGAGGAGACCCCGGGGAAGACCCAGGACACGCTGGAGGGATTATATCTCTCGGCTGGCCTGGGAGCACCTCGGGATCCCCCCCCCCCCCCCCCCCCCCCCCCGCAGAGTTGGCAAATGTGGCTGGGGAGAGGGAAGTCTGGGCTTCCCTGCTTAGGCTGCTGCCCCCGTGACCCGACCCCGGATAAGGGGCACGAAGACTAACCTACAAAATAGGCGTAGCACTGCATGTGGTTTATTATGTTTATTGTGTTTTTGTCTGCAGTAATTTGTTTTTGCCTTCATAAGGAGGAACCGTTAAACATCCCAACTGAACTGAATCTGCGCTGCCTTTCCATTGCAGTTTTGCGTTGAATAAAAGCAATACTTCCAAAATTTAGACAAACTACAGTTGCAATTTGCAGGTGTAATGGAAATTCCAGTTTATCTCAGCAGTGGCATGTGACGTCCTTCATGAGACTGTGGCTAAGATACAGATGCAACACCCGAATGCATTCGTTGTCATATCAGGGGATTTCAATAATGTCTGTCTGTCCTCCCACTTGCCCGGTTTTACTCAATATGTGGACTGCACAACGAGAGGAGGCAGCACTCTGGATTTATGTTATGGAAATGCTAAGGATGCCTATAGTGTATCAGCTTTACCACCCTTAGGCAAATCTGATCATAATCTGGCTTTTCTTCAACCCACATACAAGCCACTCGTTGTAAGGCTGCCGGTTCCCACATGTTCCATTAGGAAGTGGACAGTGGAGGCCAGTGAAATGCTCAGGGATTGTTTTGGGTGTACTGATTGGACTGTGCTACTAGAGCCTGAGGACTTAGACATGGACATGGACAGGAGGGTGGACATCCTCACTGAATACATAAACTTCTGTAGAGATATGGTGGTCCCAGCCAAGACAGTACAGTGTTTCCCCAATAATAAACCCTGGGTCAACACAGACATCAAGCAACTTCTTAACCAGAAAAAGTTTGCACTCAAGGAGAGGAACAGAGAGAGGCTTAGGATGGTCCAGCATGAGCTGAAGGCGAGACTGAGGCAGGGAAGAATGGACTATAAAAGAAGGGTTGAGAGCAAGTTGCAGCATAATAACATCAGAGAGGTGTGGAAGGGGATGAAGGCCATCACTGGCTATTCTAAGAAGACTGGCCAGGTCATGGATGGAGATGTAGGGAGAGCCAACGACTTCAATCTGTTTTTTAACAGGTTTGATGGTGGTGCCACCTCAACGTCCACTCAGCCACCCATGGGGGCAGCTGGTGCAGCTGCTATTCTGTCTCCAGCAGGTGGCTCTTCCCCCGGCACTTCTATTAACAGTCTGTCAAACTCTGAAGCCACAGCTCCACTGTCTGACACTCATGAGCGACCACCGCTGTCCTTCACCGCTGATGAGGTGAGGGCCGAGCTTGGAAGGTTACGGACAGGGAAGGCAGCAGGACCAGATGGAGTGTGTCCAAGACTTCTCAAGGAATGTGCTACTCAGCTAGCAGAGCCTCTTCATTGGATGTTCAATGAAAGTCTTTGTGTATGTAAAGTCCCTGTGCGGTGGAAAACATCTTGTCTGGTACCTGTGCCCAAAGTAGGGAGGCCAGCTGGACTTAATGACTTCCGGCCGGTGGCCTTAACATCACATATTATGAAGACTATGGAGCATCTGGTCTTACGTGCAATGAGAACTGAGGTCACGGCTGCAACAGACCCCCTTCAGTTTGCCTATCAGGAGCATATTACAGAACAACAGCACACAAGAAGTGTGGAGGGGCATGAGGGCCATTACAGGCTTTAAGGAGAAGGGAAAGATGGAACCTGGTAACACCAACATGGCCAATGATTTCAATCGCTTCTACAACAGGTTTGACTCTGCCCTTTCAACATGTCCACCCAGCGGCTACTCCACCGCTGCCTTTTCAGTGGATGAGGTGCGTTGTGAGCTACGGAGGGTTCGCATCGGGAAGTCTGCTGGACCTGATGGAGTCAGGAATCCTGAGGGACTGTGCTTCTGAGCTGGCAGTGCATCTACAAACTATCTTCAACCGTAGTCTTCAAACCGGATGTGTCCCTGCCCTGTGGAAGACCCCATGCCTTGCACCAGTTACCAAGGTAGCAAGGCCGGCAGGGATGAAGGACTACAGACCAGTGGCCCTGACGTCTGTTGTTATGAAGACTATGGAGAGGCTGCTGCTGCGAATGCTCAGACCTCAGGTGGAGCCGGCACTGGACCCTCTGCAGTTTGCTTACCAGGAGAAAATGGGGGTGGATGACGCAGTCCTGTACATGCTTCACCGGTCTCTGTCATTCCTGGGTGGGACTGGGGGCTATGTGAGGCTGATGTTTTTTGATTTTACCAGTGCTTTTGATACCATTCAGCCTCAGAGGTTAAAGGAAAAGCTAGAGAGGATGGGTGTGGATCCCACTTTTGTCAGGTGGATTCACAGCTATCTGACAGACAGGCTGCAGTATGTCAGGCTGGGGACCAGTGTGTCGCAAACCCTGGTGAGCAACACTGGGGCGCCGCAGGGGACAGTACTGTCTCCATTCCTTTTCACACTCTACACGGCAGACATCACCTACAGTTCCACGGCATGCCACATCCAGAAATACTCTGATGATACAGCTGTCATGGCATGTGTGAAAGAAGGGGATGAACGGGAGTACAGAGGAGTCGTCTCTTCATTTACAGAGTGGAGCAGGAGCGATGGTCTCATCCTGAACACATCAAAGACCAAGGAGATGATCACTGACTTTAGCAGGAAGCCCTCACATCAACCAATCACCACTGATGGAGAGACAATGGAGGTGGTTAAGACATACAAGTACCTTGCAGTCAACGCTTTGTACAAGAAGGGACAGAGCAGGCTCCATTTCCTGAGAAGGCTCCGGGCTTTTGATGTGAGCAGAGACCTGCTATATATTTTCTATCAGTCTGTTGTAGCCAGTGCAGTGTTTTTTGGGGTCATCTGTTGGGGGGGCAATATGACCCTGAGGGACAGGAACAGGCTGGATAGACTGATCAGGAGATGTGTTTCTGTGATGGGGAGGAGGGTGGACACTGTGGGAGAGATCCTGGAGAGAAGGATGAGGTCTCTCATGCAGGGCATCCTGAGTAACACCAGGTACCCACTACACCAATGTCTGTCTGCTCAGAAGAGCAAGCACAGCGACAGGCTTCTCTCCCTACGGTGTAGAACGGAACGCTTCAGGAAGTCCTTCCTTTCTGCTGCTATAAGACTGTATAACAGCTCAGTCTGATCATGTGCACTTTTTATTACTATTGCTAGTAACTTTGAACTTTTTAACCTGTACTGAATGTGAATTTGTGTGAATGTACAGCTGCTGGACACTTGAATTTCCCCTACGGGGGATTAATAAAGTATCTATCTATCTATCTATCTATCTATCTATCTATCTATCTATCTATCTAGAGGCTGTGCTTTACATGTTACACCGGGCCTACACCTACCTGGAGGAACCACGATGCTGCGTTAGACTCCTTTTCTTTGATTTCTCCAGTGCGTTCAACACAATCCAGCCGTACATACTACGAGACAAGTTGACAGGGATGGGCGTAGATGATTCCATGACCTGTTGGATTACAGACTACCTGACAGATCGGCCTTAATATGTCAGGCTTGGGAACTGTGTCTCTGAGACCATCAGGAGTAGCACTGGAGCGCCACAGGGGACGGTGCTTGCACCTTTCCTGTTTACCCTCTACACAGCGGACTTTCGGTACAATTCAGAGTCCTGCCACATACAGAAATACTCTGATGATACAGCTATTTTGGCCTGTATCAAGGATGGGCAGGAGTTTGAATACAGGAACTTGGTGAACTCCTTCAGAGACTGGTGTCACAGGTGCTGCTTGCACTTGAATCCAGCAAAGACAAAGGAGGTGATCCTGGATTTCAGAAAGGGGAAGCTTCCCCATCATCCAGTCTCCTTACAGGGGGAGGAACTTGAGGTGGTGCACAGTTACAAATATCTGGGCGTTCACATTGATGAACGGCTGGACTGGTGCTGCAATACTGATTCCCTCTATAGGAAGGGACAGAGTCGCCTGTTCTTCCTGCGCTCGCTGAGGTCCTTTGACGTGTGTGTAGACATGTTGGTCATGTTCTATCAATCAGCCAGGTCTCTCTTTTATGCTGCGGTGTGCTGGGGGCACAGCCTTACTGACAGAAACTGCAAGAGGCTGGAGAGACTAGTCAAAAAGGGGGGCTCAGTGCTGGGTAGGAGACTGGACTCTCTGGGAACAGTAGTGGAGAGACTCACGCTGAATAAACTGAGAACAATAATGGATAACAGCAAACACCCTCTCCATGGATTCCTGAGGGAGCAAAGGAGGAACCGCAGCAGTCGATTTCTCTCACCACGCTGCAGAACAGAGCGTTTCAGGAGATCTTTCAACTATTCACAAAAAGTTAGGGATATTCAGCTTTTGGGTGAAATTTCACAACAAGCCTAAAATGCATTCAAACCTGTACAGGTGAACTTAATGTGATCTTCTCTAAGCTTTTAAATGCACATGTCCAACTGTTAAATGTTTCAATAAATTTTGCACAAGTTGCTGTTCTCTAACAAGGAGCTTAACGGCAAAAATCACGGCAGGTGTGTGATCCTTGAATTGACCAATAAATGTCCTGGTTCAATTAGAGCTGGTGTTTAAACAGTTGTCCTCATCATGCTGTTCACATTTTGACTTCATGAGACCAAGACGACACCTAACAATGGAACAACAGTCCCTTGCCATTGCCATGCTTCAAACAGGACGTTCTCAGACAGAAGTGGCCACTGAGCTTGGAGTGTCACAGAGTGTCATCAGCAGGTTGCAACAGAGATATGGAGAGACTGGAAGAGTCACAGAAAGGCCTAGAAGTGGACGTCCTTTGGCCACATCCCGTGCTGATGACCGCTACATTGTGAACACTGCCCTGAGAAAGCGGATGATGAATGCCACTCAACTCCAGGCACGTTTAAGAGAGGTGAGAGGCACCCAAGTGTCACGTCAGACCATTCCAAACCGTTTCCATCAGCGTGGTCTGCGTGCTAGACGACCTGCACGGGTACCTGACCACACCACCAGGCACAGGCGTCATCGTCTTGCATGGGCCAGGGAGCATTTACGCTGGACGAGGAACCAGTGGGCCTCAGTGCTGTTCTCTGATGAAAGTCGATTCACACTGAGCAGAAATGATGGCCGGCAACGATGTTGGAGACGTCAGGGAGAGCGCTATGCATCAGCCACTGTTGTCACCAGGCCAGCTTTTGGTGGTGGCGGTGTTACAGTGTGGGCAGGGGTGTCCACTTGGTACAGAACTGCCCTACACTTTGTGAATGGTACAGTGACAAGCCCATACTACCTGAATAACATCATTAATCCAGTGATTGTGCCCCTACATGAACAGCACAGGCCTAATTTCATCTTCATGGACGACAATGCTCCTGCTCATCGAGGCCGCATCATCAGGGAACGGCTGTTGGAGACTGGTGTACCTCAAATGGAACGGCCTGCACTCTCTCCAGACCTGAATCCCATTGAAAACCTGTGGGATCAGCTGAGCCGTCGTGTAGAGGCTCGAGACCCTGCACCCCAGAACCTCAATGACCTGAGGGCTGCCCTTCAAGAAGAGTGGGGTGCCATGCCTCAGCAGGCAATAAGTTGCCTTGTGAACAGCATGAGACGTCGTTGTCAAGCTGTAATTGATGCTCAAGGACACATGACCAGATATTGAGACGTTCACATTTTTTGTTGTGGTGTAACTACCATTGTTGTTACCTTTTGTGTTGAATGAATTTTTTGAGATGAGGAAATCAGTAGTGCATCCTTCTACTTAAATGTCTTACTTTTATGATATTATATCACTGTAGCATGAACATATTGCATTTTCCATAAATTTCACCTGAAAGCCAAATATCCCTAACTTTTTGTGAGTAGTGTAATAAAACCTCCTGAACTGCACCCCCACATGTACATGCATCTACAAGGGAGAGTGGCTTGTGCTGTTTTTATTGTGTTTTTAAGGAGTTTTTAACCTATGTCTGTCTGAGCAATTATTTATTTATGTTTAATACGCACTGAGAGGTGGAAGAGTGAGTGTTTTACTGTTTTAGTGTTTTATTGAGTCGCCAGAAAATTTGAATTTCCCTTTTAGGGATGAATAAAGTCATATCTATCTATCTATCTATCTATCTATCTATCTATCTATCTATCTATCTATCTCACCATAACTCACCCTAGCTCACCATAACTCACCTTAGCTCACCTTAGCGCACCCTAGCTCACCTTAGCTCACCATAACTCAAACTAGCTCACCTTAGCGCACCCTAGCTCACCATAACTCACCCTAGCTCACCTTAGCTCACCATAACTCACCCTAGCTCACCATAACTCACCCTAGCTCACCTAAGCGCACCCTAGCTCACCTAAGCGCACCCTAGCTCACCATAACTCACCCTAGCTCACCATAACTCACCCTAGCTCACCTCTCACCCTAGCTCACCTAAGCGCACCCTAGCTCACCTTAGCTCACCATAACTCACCCTAGCTCACCTTAGCGCACCCTAGCTCACCATAACTCACCCTAGCTCACCTCTCACCCTAGCTCACCTAAGCGCACCCTAGCTCACCTTAGCTCACCATAACTCACCCTAGCTCACCTTAGCGCACCCTAGCTCACCATAACTCACCCTAGCTCACCTTAGCTCACCATAACTCACCCTAGCTTACCGTAGCTCACCATAACTCACCCTAGCTCACCATAACTCACCCTAACTCACCTTAGCGCACCCTAGCTCACCATAACTCACCCTAGCTCACCATAACTCACCCTAGCTCACCTCTCACCCTAGCTCACCTAAGCGCACCCTAGCTCACCTAAGCGCACCCTAGCTCACCATAACTCACCCTAGCTCACCATAACTCACCCTAGCTCACCTCTCACCCTAGCTCACCTAAGCGCACCCTAGCTCACCTTAGCTCACCATAACTCACCCTAGCTCACCTTAGCGCACCCTAGCTCACCATAACTCACCCTAGCTCACCTCTCACCCTAGCTCACCTAAGCGCACCCTAGCTCACCTTAGCTCACCATAACTCACCCTAGCTCACCTTAGCGCACCCTAGCTCACCATAACTCACCCTAGCTCACCTTAGCTCACCATAACTCACCCTAGCTTACCGTAGCTCACCATAACTCACCCTAGCTCACCATAACTCACCCTAACTCACCATAACTCACCTTAGCGCACCCTAGCTCACCATAACTCACCATAGCTCACCATAGCGCACCCTAGCTCACCTTAGCTCACCATACCTCACCCTAGCTCACCATAACTCACCCTAACTCACCATAACTCACCTTAGTGCAACCTAGCTCACCTTAGCTCACCATACCTCACCTTAGTTCACCATAACTCACCCTAGCTCACTGTAGCTCACCATAACTCACCCTAACTCACCATAACTCACCTTAGTGCACCCTAGCTCACCTTAGCTCACCATAACTCACCCTAGCTCACTGTAGCTCACCATAACTCACCCTAACTCACCATAACTCACCTTAGTGCACCCTAGCTCACCTTAGCTCACCATACCTCACCTTAGCGAACGGTAACTCACCCTAGCTCACCCTGGCTCACCATAAGTTACCATTTCTAACCATAACTCACCCTAGCTCATCGTAGCTTATCGTAGCTCACAGTAACTCACTGTCACTCTCCGTTATCTCAGCTCTTTTGCAGCAAAGGTTTGTTTCAAGCAGACTGGGATTCCTCCATATTGGTTTATAAGTTGTGTATTTTCGGGGAAATTCTAGGTTTGAAACACATTTAAAGCATTTTGGGCTGACTTTGCATTTTTCCTAAACCATAACCTGCGATTGTGTGAAAACCATGAAATACATAAGAATCTCCTTCTAGTCACTAAACGTTTTATCTTGTGTGACCCATTTAAAGTTTGAGGATATTTCTCGGAAAAAGTTGACCTGAGCGGTGAGTTTACAGAGTAGGGTGGGTTTTTGGCTCATGTCGGCCAAATCCCATCAATGCTATAGGAAAAAATTCACAATGTTTTGCGAATTACTTTGAAGTCATTGGACACTTTTCTAGATTGAGAGACTTTTTTAATGGATAGGTTTGGTGAGGTGGGGTTGAAGCTGTGGGTGGAACAGCTAGTAGAGGTGGTGGGATGGGGGGCTCGACATTATTATTGTGGATAAAAAGGAGGTCCTGCAGGCAAAGTGTGGGAACCCCTGCAGTAACTTACACACAGTCTGCAGTTACTTTCAGGATGTCGATGACCTCCCACTTCCCTGACGTGATGGCTGTAGCTACTCCCTGAATGAAAGGAGCAGACTGAGTGACGCTGGACATCACCATGAATTAAACATGACAAATACTCCAGTTTGACCCACCTCAACCACATGATGGATGTGTTTATACCCGCTGCCGTCACTCATAAGGAGGTAGAAGCTGTTTTTATCTGCAGCAAACACTGGAATGGGTGGCGAGAACTAAGATAATGAGATTAGTTCAGGATCAGATAAAATCTGCAGGTTGGACTCATCA
The DNA here is from genome assembly GCF_933228915.1 of Telmatherina bonti. NCBI lineage: Eukaryota > Metazoa > Chordata > Actinopteri > Atheriniformes > Telmatherinidae > Telmatherina > Telmatherina bonti. Next base: position 29,606,236 of record NC_136633.1, read on the forward strand.
CAACGATAAAACAGACATGGATAACATACCCGTCCAATCCAGCCGCTGCTTGTTATCTCCAGGTGCTGTAAAAGGATAAAGCAGGTGTATTTATAGGTACATCAGCTCAGCAGCTACAAGCCACAAATAACCTTTTCCAGCAGATGTGGAAAAAGTCTGAATAATAAAGCTGTTTTCTGTTCTAATTTCATATCTTTTCCATCTAAACCAGCTTTGTCATCGTTATAAAGTGGAACCTGGACAGGTTGAATCGAAAGTCTCCACCTGGATTTAACTAAAACAAAGTCAGGGTGACTTTGGTGTGTTGGATCAGGAACGTTTCAGGCTGACCAATGAGCTCCTGACATCCCAGCGCATGTTGGGCGATACCAAACTGTTTCCTGTCAATGCAGTGCCATTCGTTTATGGGACTTTTTTATTGATAACTGGATTGATACAGCCCTCCCACAACTTCTCTTCTTCCTTAGCAACCAGATGCATCATGTTGTCATGGAATTTTCTGATTGGCTGATGTGGTGCATTTTTCCACCAATGGGAAAGGAGATTTTTTAGACTAATTCTTTTCTTAATTATGGGACTTTCCTTAGACTCGGACGTTTTTACCGTTTCTTTCAGCACCAATATCCACGTTTAAATAAACACAACTGGTTTTACTGGTTTATGAACACGGCTTATGAACTGGCTCAGAGTCTGAAGACTGGACTGTGGACAGAAAGCTGAGACGGAGACTCTGATGCTGATATGCAATCTGGACGTGTTTGTTGACCTCAGAGAGATAAAAGTACGAACAACTTCACCTCGACGGGATCCCAGGTGGATCCACTGAAGTTGTAGATCTGCAGAATGAGGTGGTTCTGGACCCGCTTCAGCCACTGAACCGCCAGGCGCTTGTCTGTCACCCAGGTGACTGTTGCCAGGTAGTGCTCGCTGTAAAGAAAAAATGAATAAGTAGCTGGAGAATAAATCAAACGGTTCTGCGTGTCTCAGAGGAGGTGGTATCATTACACTGAGCTGAACGATGCTGGAACAACAACTTCTGTCTTTTCTGTTGTATTTTCAGCATCCACAACAAACAGCTTCACTTCAGGGTTGGGAGTACCTGCCTGCAGCGAGGACAAACACAAGAGAAGACATGAAGCAGATATTTGGTAATATATCTAAAGAATGGAGATTTGGTGTCCCACCTTAGGATATGGAATGAAAGCGGTGCTGGGGTACTGGTGGTCGCCGTACCACGTGTACTCTATATTAGGCACCTTGGTGTCATTGAACTCAGCGTAGGCCAGGTACTTCCCTCCAGGTGACCACCAGAGGCCCTGACTGGAGGAAAACATCTCCTCTGAAGGGATGAAAACACAAAGTTGAACTGAAAACAGCTGAATTTAGTCAGACCATCGTAAATTTACCAAACAAAGACACTGTGTCAAACTGGATCTAAAAACTCTGGATCTACTTCACAAAGATCTTCCTCATATGATGAGGATCTCACTGTCTACAGTGTCCCGTAAAACTTCAGAGAATCTAAAGGAATCTCTGTGTGCTGGGGACGGCATGCAACCTCTGTTACAAATAAAAATACAAAGTGGAAAACTGGATAAAAGTGTGAAATCAAATCTGTCAAATAAATTCCTTTTTCTTCTGTGAAAATCTGCTGATTGACAGAAACATCGGCTCGCATCCAGACGACGTGTCTTTCAGGGAAGAACTTGCAGATTTCAGCAAGACGATGCTGAAGCACATCCTGCAACCCTCCCATGTATAACACAATGTGTGTGTGTGTGTGTGTGTGTGTGTGTGTGTGTGTGTGTGTGTATTCTGCAGTAAAACATCAGCAGAATTAGTTTTTCCTGTATTTTTAAATATGGAAAACGTAGTGATAAGATTACAGAACATGACCACAAACACGAGTGTAAAATAGGAAAAAGTGAGTGTTGGGCCTGGAAGGATGTGATATTTTTCCTCAGGTGCGTCCTGACTGATTAGCTGCAGCTGTTCCTCGTTCCAGCCTGGCTGATAAGACTGAGGACTGCTCTCCAGCCATTGCCAGTTCGTCTGCTTGCCAGCGGTATTGTATGGCCAACCAGCGTTTGGTGTTGGTAGACTGAATAAGAGTCTAAAGAATCCTCCCTGTCTTGTTTTCCAGTCTTCAGCCTGCCTCCTGCCTTCCAGTCTTCAGCCTGCCTCCCTGCCTTCCAGTCTTCAGCCTGCCTCCTGCCTTCAGCCAGTCCTTCACTGCCCCAACCAGTGACCAAAATAAAGGAATCAGGTTGAGAAGCATCTGTGTGCCTGACTTCTTGGAGGCTCTTTCCTACACTATTCCTTTACAGTGAGAAAATGGACAGAATTACTATTTTAGAAAAGGAAAAATAATTCTATTTTACATTTTTAAAAAAAACTAAAAATGCATTTTCAAAATGATCATATAGAAATAAAACGTCTTTTTTTTAAATCAAGACGTTGCAGTCAAACGACTAAAGTCAAGTTTAAAGCTCTCCTCCCAGTAGACGTGTTGTTCTGGAGTGAGTTTGCGGCAGGCTTTATCAGGACAGGGTTAGGAGGGAAAGAGGGATCTGGTCCTTTGGGTCCTCATTCAGACCTCTTGTGAATCTGCGCCGTGGCTGTATCTCCAGGTTCTGCAGACTTCCAGGTGAGGATTCATCGGCTGCATACGCCATAGTGGCGCCACGTTCCGTCCCAGTTCAAAGGCTCCTCCCAATCCTCCCAGTCCGCCCTTCGTCTGGCTCCAGATCAGCTTAAAACGAAGGCGACCGGAGATGCATCCTAAGCGCCCTCTCCTATCCCACAATGCATTGCGCTCCTGACAGAACAGAATGAGCAGCAGAGCGCCGGTGTAAGTACCACACCAGCCAGACCCTTTATTTATTTATTTTTATGTATAAACACACATATCTGTCCCAGTACACAAACTGGGAGGACTGGAAGGAGCCTTTGAACTGGGACAGACCTTGGTGCCATTATGATGAATCCGCACCTGGAAGTGTGCAGAAGCTGAATTGGGACGCGGCCCACATGCAGCAGACAGAACGTTGTATGATGTCGGTTCCACATGATGGTTTTATGTTAACTACGTTATTTATCATTCTTTAGCCACCATAAAACGTTGTTTTAATACTTTTAAGTTTTAAATGCTTCTGTGACACTAGCAAGCTGAAGTCCCAGAGTAGAGCATGTAGTGAAGGCTTCATTGTTTTACTGTGATCTTATGATTTATGGTTTTATTTTAGTTTAATTACAGTATTTGTCTGAAATACCAGAATAGTTCTGTTGTTTTCTATACACTCTGGCTGTGCATGGCTCTTTGTTTGTTTGCAGTGAGCGTACTTTGCCCTCCGCTGGCGGTGTGCAGAACCTGACGTTAGACACAGCCTACATCTGTCTGTGTGTGAACACTAGCAGCTAAAAGTAAAACTAATTTAATTCCCTACAGATGGTACGATATTAGTATTTGTACATGGAGATCCACATCTGGAAGTGGGCATGCACACATCTGGATGTGAAAAGCCAAACAAAGATCCAGGCCAGGTGTGTCTCTCTTTAAGCAGGAGTATGGCGTTGATCTTAAAAAAGCTGCAGTTTGTTGTATTCTAGGAATTCATTTCTAAGTACATGTTCCTCTTACCTTCATACACCCAGTCCGTAATCCCATTAAATATCTGACTGGCCTCTCCGCTGAACGTTACTTGGTCTGCTGCGGATTGTGGGCTGCTTTTTATATAAACATTATTTCCCCATACAAAAGCCTGGAAATACAAACACATGTGAAAGGAAAATGGACAAAGACACATTTCTGTCCAGATGAAGTGTTTTATCTCTCTCCCACATAAAAGCATCTGCACCATTTACAACATTATCTGCATGTCTGTCATAGACGTACCAGTTTGCTCCCTTCAGGGGCCCAGGAGAAGAACTGGATTTCATGAGGAATGCCAGAAGGGCTGATAAATTTGCTGAAAGACATTTGTGCACCTGGAGTGAGTTTTGCTTGCTGGATATTTTAGATATGCACTTTAAAAAGCATGAGTGGAATTTCCTGCATCCTTACAAAAGCATGAGAAGCATCTTCAGTCTTTATGTAGGTGAGATAAAAAGTGTAAAATGATGTTTTACACTCACTTTAATGTCCGGTCATACAGAGAATATGAGGCTGTAAATGAATGTCTCCACACCTGAGGGAAAACAAATAATGTTATTCAATAATTATCAGAGGGTAGAAATGCAGTTACGCTGAAAAAAAAAGAGATTCTGACATTAGCATGCTTTGGTGTAAAAAGTCCAAATTGAATGTATTAACTTTTTAAAAACAATGCAGTAAAAATAAATTTTCCATGTGGGAATGATTTAGCGTTAGCTACTAAAAGCTAATCAGACCGCTACACATTTTCCATGTGGGAATGATTTAGCGTTAGCTACTAAAAGCTAATCAGACCGCTACACATTTTTTATGTGGGAATGATTTAGCGTTAGCTACTAAAAGCTAATCAGACCGCTACACATTTTCTATGTGGGAATGATTTAGCGTTAGCTACTAAAAGCTAATCAGACCACTACACATTTTCTATGTGGGAATGATTTAGCGTTAGCTACTAAAAGCTAATCAGACCGCTACACATTTTCTATGTGGGAATGATTTAGCGTTAGCTACTAAAAGCTAATCAGACCGCTACACATTTTCTATGTGGGAATGATTTAGCGTTAGCTACTAAAAGCTAATCAGACCGCTACACATTTTCTATGCAAGATTGAGTTAGCGTTAGCTACTAAAAGCTAATCAGACCGCTACACATTTTCTATGTGGGAATGATTTAGCGTTAGCCACTAAAAGCTAATCGGACCGCTACACATTTTCTATGTGGGAATGATTTAGCGTTAGCTACTAAAAGCTAATCAGACCGCTACACATTTTCTATGTGGGAATGATTTAGCGTTAGCTACTAAAAGCTAATCAGACCGCTACACATTTTCTATGTGGGAATGATTTAGCGTTAGCTACTAAAAGCTAATCAGACCGCTACACATTTTCTATGTGGGAATGATTTAGCGTTAGCTACTAAAAGCTAATCAGACCGCTACACATTTTTTATGTGGGAATGATTTAGCGTTAGCTACTAAAAGCTAATCAGACCACTACACATTTTCTATGTGGGAATGATTTAGCGTTAGCTACTAAAAGCTAATCAGACCACTACACATTTTCTATGTGGGAATGATTTAGCGTTAGCTACTAAAAGCTAATCAGACCACTACACATTTTCTATGTGGGAATGATTTAGCGTTAGCTACTAAAAGTGAATCAGACCAGTAAACATTTTTCAATGGAGGAATAACTGATCTTTAGCTACAAACTATAACTAATTATGATTGGCAACTTTGAGTGAGATGTGAGTGCTAATATGATAAATGGTGATAAAATCATTGTTTCTTCCTCGACATATGAGGTAAATGAGAGGAGTTATGAATGCATTCACTATAAAACAGAAATAAATATTACAATTGGTCTGTGTAGCTTATTGTGCTGGTCAATAATAAAACTTTTAAACAGAATTAATCATATCCAGTGATAATTGAAAACGGAGTAAAACAAAAAGGGACCTTATTTCAGACTTTAAACCCAGAACTAACACAGTGTATGAGCCATTGCCATTAGCAGACATAGCTTTAAAACAGTTTTAATTTGTTTCATTCTGGCTTTAGTTGCAGCTCTCCATTATAATTTCTGATGAAAACATTTCTCACATTAATATTTGAAATGTAATGTGAGTAAAATGTTGTTGTACCTTGCTGTAGTTGCTCATAAATGCAACATACTTGTGGTCAGCAGACAGCTGGTAATCATTAGCGCCTACGTCATCCTGTGTTACAGAGAAAAGAAAGTATGAGTTTCCCCTACATGACCTCCTGGACTGCAATGCATGTGTGTGCACGCTGGAATCAGGGAGAATCAGAGCGTCATGCAGACCCCGAGGAGTCGAAGTGGGCGACTTACAAATGTTTTGTGGCTTAAGAATTCAGTGACTTCGTCTTTGGTTACGTCGTGGAGGAAGACGGAGCCCTTGTATTTATGCAGATATTCGTGATCTGAGGAGAAAAAAAAAAAACACAGGAAAGTAAAAGGAGAACAATTATACTCCGTGAGTGAAAACGCATGTTTAAATGGTGAGTAATGCGTGACTCATGCTGGCGGAGTTCATGTTGTCAGCTGGTTAAAGGGGGTCGTATCCACAGGTCCCTGAAGAGGTTTTCATTTCCACTGAAATATGTCTGATGATGATTTCAGGACTCCAGATGTCGCCCCTCAGTTAACTGGCCTCTGCTTTATATGATCTTTTACTTCCTTGTCAGGTGATTACTTCGTTTTCTTTGTAAGGCTAATGCTAACAGGTAACGCTACCAATGCTAACACAAGTCGAAATGTTTTTTACCTTTTAACCTTCTGGATGTGTCTTCAGGTCCCAGGATTTCTACTTACACGCCATCTACGGAAGGGAAGTTACGGCGTTGTATGTTCTGCGTAGATCTATGGAGGCGTGCACATCTTCCAGGCCTCACGTGCACTGCTACTTGCAGTGCGTTTACACAGAAGTACTCGTTTGTGATTAGTCGGTTTGTATTTACGTGTTTCTGGAGCTTCTCAGTAAATTTGTGCAGAAAGCACAACAAGACGCGGCAACCCGAGGCTCAGCATGTCACCTGCAGCCGCAGCGCCGGCCCCACTGCATGCAGACGCCGTGATGATGCGCTCCATTAACATATTCCTCCGATCTATCGTCGGAAGTGATTCAGTTTTTCTGAACGACTAACTTGTTACTTTCACAAACTGCATTTCATGCAGAATCTGTAGATGTTATTTTTTTCCATAGAGGATCATTATTTTCCTGCTTTTCTCATCACTTGTTGATCTTTGGCTGCTCCTGATTGGACGTTACCGTCAGTTTAAGCTCTCTGATTGGTGGAAAGTCTGACAGGAAGTGTCTTCATCATCATGTCCAGGTGAACATAGAGGTCTCTTAGCAACATGGTAGTGATGGTGATGATTTGTTTGGAGGAAAATGTGATTAATAATCCCCAGTGGTGCTGAGGTGGTCGAGCGGGGCCCCTGCAGCTAATTCTGCTTAGGGCCCCATTAAGATTTGGGCCGGCCGTGCTCCGTTGCTTTAAGATACCTTGTTTGTTGACGATAACTTATTATTTAGTTAGATGAGTTTTTAACTTCAACAGTTCCACTTTAGATTCATAAGAAGGTGGACAGGACTCCTGGCGTTATCAGTACGGTGAACCAGTAACCAGACCAGCGACTCTGTAAACGATGTGTGTCGGCACATTTACAGTTTCAGAGACACACCTGGCTGCTATCTGCTCATATCTACGGTTCCTCCCACCTGAGATCCACTGCATGCTGAAGGACTTTGGCTTGAGGGAGCTGTTGAAGACATCCTGCAAGGTGAAAGTCCTCCTGCTGACCTCTTCGTCCTCTGAAACAACAAGAGCTGATGATGAAGATGAAGATGATGATGAAGGAATGTTCCTGGTGTGGAAAAAGCTCACCAACACTTAAAAACAGAGATTTTACAGGATAAATGTACTTTTCTCTCAGACTGAAGAATCGTCCATGAGAGCAAAGCGCGTTCCCTCCATCTAATGGAAACTAAAGGCTCGTGCGTCATGACGCGCGCGCCTCGCCAGCGCGTGATGCAGCCTGGATAAAACTCACCCCTCAGGAATATGACGGTGGGCACCACGATGAGGACGACGACCACCGCGACCCCCAGCAGCCCGAGGAGCAGCTTGGCGACGGAGACCTGCGGGGGGAGGACAGGAGTCAGCACGCGGCTGTGCGCGCGGCGGAACGCGGGACTGGACGGACCACTGACCATGTTCCTGGTTCGGATCCCTGAAGCTGAAGTTCCACGCAGCCTCACCAGTCCGGATCTGCGCGCGGAGCACAAAGTTATGCACGCGCTCTGCTGTAAAACATTATCTCAAGTTCCAAAGGTGGTGTTGCGAGGAGTTTGGCTCCCCAGACGATCTGCTGCTCCGTCTGCACATCAAAGGTTCCAGCTTTTCACGCGTGAAATGGTCACGCTGGATGCCAGAGGCTCTGATGTGGAGCCGGAAGTGAGAGATGCTGGGTAAACAAACAAACAAACAAACAAACCGCCTGATGGGCGAGATAAACAACTTCCTGTTCAGATCTGAGCGGGTCGGTGTCACCTGAACCAAGTCTGTTCATCTGGCCCAGTTCGGCCCAGTTCAGTCCAGTTCAGCCCAGTTCGGCCCAGTTCGGCCCAGTTCAGCCCAGTTCGGCCCAGTTCAGCCCAGTTCGGCCCAGTTCAGCCCAGTTCGGCCCAGTTCAGCCCAGTTCGGCCCAGTTGTCTTATTTCAGTTAAAGGTGGAGTTTGTAAGATTTTCAATATTTACAAAATAAATTAACTAATAAAATAACTGCAATCACAATTAGAAAGTTTTTTTAACATGTCAGTTTGATGCGTTATTAAATTACAAGTTTAATTAATGACAAATGACAAAAAGCACTTTTCTTTTTTTACTGGTAGGAAAACATTCAAGAAGGGTCTTTGTACAAGTCAAATCATACAAGTGTTCTAAAATCATGAACATCAGCTCCTCTTTAACAGTGGAAATGACCAAGTCTGATCTGAGTCCATGTAAAGTCACACCCATCTGGAACAATCCGGCAAAACAGAAAGATAAACTTCCCTCAGTGGAAGAATAAAGAAGTAAAGCAGAACATACAATAGAAAATGGAAACTTTGATGTCATTTCTTCACAATAATCAGCAGCACCACATTTTTAGAACACCTGGCTTTATCTGAACTACATGGTTTATATTTATATTCTCAGTCTCTGGTACTCCTGGCAGTTGTTTGTCCTCCCTTGGGGGTAAGGGGTGAGTTCTATACGGTTTCCACAAAGCACATGTAAACTGGTTGGGCAAACTCCCATGCCAGAAATGGGGACCACCACCCCAGTCTGCCAATCCAGCGGTACTGTCCCCGATGTCCACGCGATGCTGCAGAGGCGTGTCAGCCAGGACAGCCCCACAGCATCCAGAGCCTTAAGGAACTCCGGGCGGATCTCATCCACCCCCGGGGCCTTGCCGCCAAGGAGCTTTTTGACCACCTCAGCGACTTCAGCCCCAGAGATAGGAGAGTCCACCCCTGAGTCCCCCAGCTCTGCTTCCTCATCGGAAGACGTGTTGGTAGGATTGAGGAGGTCTTTGAAGTATTCCCTCCACCGACCCACAACGTCCCGAGTTGAGGTCAGCAGCTCCCCACCTCCACTGTACACAGTATTGATGGAGCACTGCTTCCCCCTCCTGAGCCGCCGGATAGTGGACCAGAATCTCCTCGAAGCCGTCCGGAAGTCTTTCTCCATGGCCTCGCCAAACTCCTCCCATGCCCGAGTTTTTGCCTTGGCGACAGCCGAAGCCGCATGCCGCTTAGCCCGCCGGTACCCATCAGCTGCCTCCAGAGTCCCACAGGCCAAGAAGGCTCGATAGGACTCCTTCTTCAGCTTGACGGCATCCCTCACTGCTGGTGTCCACCAACGAGTCCTGGGATTACCGCCACGACAGGCACCAACGACCTTGCAGCCACAGCTCCGGCCGGCCGCCTCAGCAATAGAGGCACGGAACACAGTCCATTCGGACTCAATGTCCCCCACCTCACTCGGGACATGTTCGAAGCTCTGCTGGAGGTGGGAGTTGAAGCTCGCTCTGACGGGGGACTCAGCCAGACGTTCCCAGCAGACCCTCACAACACGTTTGGGCCTGCCAGATCTGACCGGCTTCCTCCCCCACCATCTGAGCCAACTCACCACCAGGTGGTGATCAGTTGACAGCTCCGCCCCCCTCTTCACCCGAGTGTCCAAGGCATGTGGCCGCAGGTCCGACGATACGACTACAAAATCCATCATGGAACTGCGGCCCAGGGAGTCCTGATGCCAGGTGTACATATGGACACTCTTATGTTGGAACATGGTGTTCGTTATGGACAATCCATGACGAGCACAGAAGTCCAATAACAAAACACCATTTGGGTTCAGAGGGGGGGGACCATGCTTCCCAGTGGAAGAAAGTCCAGCCCCTTTCGAGGGTTCTGGTTCCAGAGCCCAAGCCATGCGTCGAGGTGAGTCCAACTATATCTAGCTGGAACCGCTCAACGCGCAAGGCCCGGTCACCAGACGCTCGCTCTCGTACCCCACCTCCAGGCCTGGCTCCAGAGGGGGGCTCCGGTAACCTGCGTCCGGGCAAGGGAACATTCATGCCCAGGTTTCTGTTCATTGTAGGGGTCAATGAGTCGTACTTGGTCTGGTCCCTCCCCTAGACACCTGTTTGCCATTGGTGACCCTACCAGGGGCATAAAGTCCCCGACAACATAGATGCTAGGATCTTCAGGATGCACAAACCCCTCCACCATGATAAGGTGACGACTCAGGGAGGGGTAAAGTAATTCACATCTTCTATTATTATAAAATTCATTGTAGATTGAGGTTAGTTCCATTCAATTTGTCCATGTCACCTCACCATCACTTTTACAGACGATCTGCTCACGTAAAATAAAAACTTTATGATTCTAAGTCCAGTTTGTACCAACTGGTTCATCAGAACCAGAACCAAGACTGGGAAGAACAGCCATGGCATGAAGATGGCATGATCATTGCGTGATGACAGGGAGGTGATATCATGATAATAGCAAAATGATAACATGATACTATCATGATAGCGTGACGATAGCATGATGATAGTGTAACGATAGCGTGACCATAGCGTGATGATTGCGTGATGATAGCATGACCATAGCGTGATGATAGCGTGACCATAGCGTGATGATAGCGGGACGATAGCGTTACGATAGTGTGACCATAGCGTGCCCATGGCGTGACCATAGCATGATGATAGCATGATGATAGTGTGACCATTGCGTGATGATAGCGTGATGATAGCGTGACCATAGCGTGATGATAGCGTGACCATAGCGTGATGATAGCGGGACGATAGCGTTACGATAGTGTGACCATAGCGTGCCCATGGCGTGACCATAGCATGATGATAGCATGATGATAGCGGGACCATTGCGTGATGATATCTTGACCATAGCGTGATGATAGCATGACCATAGCGTGATGATAGTGTGACCATAGCGTGACCATAGCGTGATGATAGCGTGACGATAGCGTGATGATAGCGTGATGATAGCATGACCATAGCGTGATGATAGCGTGACCATAGCATGATGATAGCGGGACGATAGCGTTACGATAGTGTGACCATAGCGTGCCCATGGCGTGACCATAGCATGATGATAGCATGATGATAGCGGGACCATTGCGTGATGATATCTTGACCATAGCGTGATGATAGCATGACCATAGCGTGATGATAGTGTGACCATAGCGTGACCATAGCGTGATGATAACGTGACCATAACGTGATGATAGCATGACCATAGCGTGATGATAGTGTGATGATAGTGTGACCATAACGTGACCATAGCGTGATGATATCTTGACCATAGCGTGATGATAGCATGACCATAGCGTGATGATAGTGTGACCATAGCGTGACCATAGCGTGATGATAGTGTGATGATAGTGTGACCATAGCGTGACCATAGCGTGATGATAACGTGACCATAGCGTGATGATAGTGTGACCATAGCGTGACCATAGCGTGATGATAACGTGACCATAACGTGATGATAGCGTGACCATAGCGTGATGATAGTGTGATGATAGTGTGACCATAACGTGACCATAGCGTGATGATATCTTGACCATAGCGTGATGATAGCATGACCATAGCGTGATGATAGTGTGACCATAGCGTGACCATAGCGTGATGATAGTGTGACCATAGCATGACCATAGCGTGACGATAGCGTGATGATAGTGTGACCATAACGTGACCATAGCGTGATGATAGTGTGACCATAACGTGACCATAGCGTGACGATAGCGTGATGATAGTGTGACCATAACCTGACCATAGCGTGATCGTAGTGTGATGATAGTGTGATGATAGCGTAATGAGAGCGTGACCATAGCGTGACCATGGCGTGACCATAGCGTGATGATAGTGTGACCATAACGTGACCATAGCGTGATCGTAGTGTGATGATAGTGTGACGTTAGCGTGTTGATAGCGTGATGATAGTGTGATGATAGCGTAATGAGAGCGTGACCATAGCGTGACCATGGCGTGACCATAGCGTGATGATAGTGTGACCATAACGTGACCATAGCGTGATCGTAGTGTGATGATAGTGTGACGTTAGCGTGTTGATAGCGTGATGATAGTGTGATGATAGCGTAATGAGAGCGTGACCATAGCGTGATGTGTGCACGGTCCATCATATGAAGTATTCGTGACTTGTTGTTGATTGACAGATAATTTTTGCAGTAACTGTTTTACGACATCTGAGATAAAGACCGTCATAAATGCCATAAAATTAATATTGTTTGTTGACATGATGATATATGTCCATCGGCTGCTGCGGGTGAAACTATGTCTCTGGCTGCACATGTCTAAAACCACGTATGAAGGAAAGAAGTGTGTTCTCATTAAACACTGCAGAGGCAGAAAGCATCTGTTTTTTCTTCGTACGTAGCACGCCAACGGTAACGCTAAGAGCCCGTTAAAAGCTTAACAAACAGCCAGCTGAGCCTTTATGAGGAGCAGACATCATATTGTCCTCTCGCACCGGACGTCCTCGGCAAACAAACATCTTCTCTAATGCAGCGTGGCTTGTTTGAGCTGCAGATGCCTCCATTTACAGACACTTAACTCCTTTATAGTCGTCACTCTCCATGCATTTGCTCTGATTGGACACCTGATGGAGGGGAAATGGAAACCAAACAGTTTGCAATGAAGCAACATGATGCATAATACTCCTCTTAAATTATTTATTTAGCTGGTTTTTAAAATATTTTTGTCACAAAATGTGGAAGAAGAACATCCTGATGAAGCCAAACAAGCTAAACTTATACTCAGTTAAACTGTTAATTATAAACAAACTATAGTAATCCAGACCAGTACAATATAACCATCATAACATGTAAATGAACTTTTACCACAAACAAGTATCAATACATGATTATAATACTGTATTTATATTTTAGAAAATATTATGAACAACCAGAAAATATCTGGGCCAGATATTTACGTGTGTATATATATATATATATATATATATATATATATATTCATTCATTCATTCATTCATTTACCGAACCGCTTATTCCAATTCAGGGTTGCGGGGAAGCTGGAGCCTATCCCAGCCAGCTTTGGGTGACAGGCAGGGTACACCCTGGACAGCTCGCCAGTCCATCGCAGGGCCACACAGAGAGACGAACAACCACTCACACTCACTCCTAGGGGCAATTTAGAGTGACCAATTAACCTATCATGCATGTCTTTGGATGGTGGGAGGAAGCCGGAGTACCCGGAGAGAACCCACGCATACACGGGGAGAACATGCAAACTCCACACAGAAAGGCCACTGACCAAACCAGCCAAGAATTGAACCAGTGACCTTCTTGCTGTGAGGCCACAGTGCTAACCATTGCACCACCGTTTTTTTAATATATATATATATATATATATATATATATATATATATATATATATATATATATATATATATATATATATATATATATATATATATATATATATATATATATATATATATATTTATATATATATATATATATATATATATTTATATATATTTATATATTTATATATATTTATATGAATATGTAAAGTATGTTTTTAAACTTTAAAAGAAATATTTTAATTGATTTTACATTCATTTATCATCCTAACCGCTCAGTCTGATGAAGGGTTGCGGGAAGCTGGAGCCTATCCCAGCAGTCTCTGGGCGAAAGGTGGGTACTCCCTGGACAGCTCGATTTTACATGTATAGTGTATATTATGTTTATCAATAAATGAATTTGAAAAAATTGAAATTTTTATTAATTTTTAAATTTTATTTGTAAAATGTAATGTTTTACATTAAATTTGAAACTTATTTGATTTGTTACATCTTATTTCATCTTTCATATATGTACTTTTTTTAATCTTTTCTTTTTTTATTGATTCATCTATTTTATTTTTTGTAGGTTTAGTCCAGCTTCCAGATCTTCATGGATCCATAAAACCAAAAAACATTTAATTGCAGGAATCTGGAAAAGTAAAATCCAGAGTTTCACATGACAGATACTAAAACTTGTACATACGTGTACATTTCCACATGTGTGTAGTCATCCTGAACAGACTCCTCTCATCATGCAAACTGCTCAGAAACAGTGGAAGCAGAGATCCTGCTGTAGAACAAACGTTTTATCTTTCAACTGCAAACACAAAACCTCACATGGACACAACACGTTACACGTACTTTCATCAGATTACACTTACATTTATTAGATTAAAGGGTTTTTTTTTTGTGTGTTTTTTTTACCAGATTACAGTTACTTTTAGCAGATTACACTTATATTTATTAGATTATAGATACTTTTATTAGATTATAGTTACTTTAGTAGATTATAGTTACTTTTTTATTGTAGTTACTTTTACCAGATTATAGTTACTTAAAAGCAACAAGAAGATGAATGAATAGATGGACTTTTATTAAAACACTACAGTTAATATTTTCTCCATTATTTCCATATTAAATTCATCCAGTGGACTGGACTGGACCATAATGGACCGGAATGGACCAGATTGGATTAGATTGGATTAGATTGGACCAGACTGGACCGTTTTGGCCCTCATACCATAAGTCTGACGCCTCTAATCTGTAATTAATGTAACAATGATGTCGGAACATGAAACGCTTGTAAACACCTGAATGTAAAACAACCACAGTTTCTAGTTTCCAGTTAGACAGTAAAGAAACACCAGAAAACTTTATTTTTACTTTTTAATTCCGCGTCAGGTTCATGTTTTCTGACTGAAACATGTCTTCTGGCTTCATGTTCCTGAACATGATGATCTCTTTGTGACAGAAAGCTCTGCTTCCTCTGCTTCTGTTTATCTCCTGCAGAGGATGCTGGCTAATCATGCAGGAAGCTTTCTATGTTTATCCTCAGAATAAACACACACGCTGGACTGGTGCTGCTGTCGGCTTCGTCACATTCTTGGCTGCAAGATGAATCACATTAGAAGTTTTTATTTGGGAAGATGTCCATAAAACCAGGAAGTTTTTATTGACAGTTGGTGAAACTTTTGTTTACCTTTTTGTCTGGATCTATGTTGTAGAAGTCCGACTGCACAGAAAAACTTCAATTTTATAGCTTAGTACATACCCTTTCACTGAATGAAGAATGAATGAAGTCATTTTATTTAACAGAATACAATAAAATCACTTCAAGAACAAATTTAGCAAAGAAATAAATCTTACATTTAAGAAGCAACTGTGCATTTAGTGGAGCAGGTAAAAAAATAAATAAAGCAACAACCACAACAAAAAAACCCCCAAATAATTAAATTTCAAAACTACAACAACAAAAACAAATTATTTGAATTAAAATGAAATTAAATTAATCCCTTTTATTCTATTTCCACCTCTCATATTATTCTAATATCCTCAATGAAATTTGTATTTTATTATTATCTGTTCATTTGATTGTATTTAATTGTAAATACACTTTTTGTTTATTTCTGTATTTATTTATTTATTGTAAATAAATAAAATTCCTCTTTATAAAAGCCACCGTGGATTCAGTGGCGCCATCTAGTGGTTAATGTCATAAAAGACTGTCTGAAAAACAGATATTTTATTTAAATGGTATAGGTCAAATACTTTAACATCAACATAAACACACAACATATTATTTTAATTGATTGTATTTACACATTTGTGTTCAACTTTGTGTCTTTATCGCGGTTTTATGGTCACCAGTTCAGTTTAGTCTCAAGTAATAGGCGGGGTTTACAACTGTCTTGCTTTTTCATTGGTCGGCTGCCCTGTCAGTCAGCTGACTTCCTGGAACGCGAGCCTTGCGGATGTGACGTAACAGTTGCGCGGAGTTGTGGGAAGTTGGAGGCTTGAAACGGATTAAAAACTTTAAAAACGGATTAAGACTGTTTTTAAGAACATTTTCCAGCCTGTAAACGTGCTGAATCCGCGGTGTTGCACCAGATGGCTTACCCAGGATACGGTGGGGTGAGTTTAAGCCTCCAGCGGGGTGTTAAAGTGGCTAAATGTGTTAGCTTAGCTAACATCACGCTCGCGCTGAAACGAGTTTCTGAGTTTTTAACCAAAAAAAAAAAAAGTTTTTAAAGTAAAGTTTGAAGTTTTTGCTCGTAAGAAACAAATATTACACGTTCCAGAAGAGAAGTCTTTTTCCTTCAGCTGGGGGTAAAATAAGAAGTAAAGCGACTTCCGGGTTGGTAGATCTGTCCAATCAGAGCAGCTGTTCGGGAACTAGTTAGTTTAGAGTTAACCTGGTTATTTAGTAGTTTTTTCTAACTAAATACCCAGAAAAGGTGGTGCTGTACTTTATTCTTTCCCGGCAGGCCTTTTCCTGCTGACCTTGTGATAAACGTTGAGCTTAACGTCAGATTTTAAGCCCGTAAAAAGTTTATAACTCAGAAGTTATAACTCAGGTGTTCAACATGAGGTCCGCGGACCCAAAGCGGCCCACCTTATTTCTTCTTCTTCGTTGTTTTGTTGAAATGTAACATATTTCATAGCGGGAAGGTAGCATGTTGAATCTTTCTGACTTCCGTTGGCATGACGACACATGTGGAAATGAACATGTATGTAGATGTTTCTGTGTCCTCGAGAGGTTTTCTGGTTTTATTGATCCGTGGTGATCCGGAAGGTTTTCATTCGTAATTATTTAACTCTGCAGATCTGTTACTAAAAGCATCAAAATAAAATATATGAACTCAAATGTTTATTTATGAAGTTTGAATTAAAAATAGTTTTTATTTTAATTTAAAAATCTAAATAATATTAAATTAAAAATATAACACGTAGAATTTTTCTATAAATACACTTTTTTGTACTAACTAAACTTTTAAGATACATTTAATAAAATATGTAAATAAATGAAAATGGAAATGAAATAATTGTGATTAACTGAGTATATTGATGAAGTATTATTAGTTTGCCGTAAAACCAGAGGAACTTGTTGTTTCTGTGTTTATAATGAGCTGAACCGACTCGGACCCGGTTTAAAGCCGGACCCGGTTCCTGGTTCATTATGGTGTCTGATGAAAACTGATTTCTTTCAGTATGGAGCTCCAATGCCAGGCATGCCCGCTCAGGGGATGCCCCCACAAGGCATGCCAGGGGGCCCCATGGGGGGCCACATGGGAAGTATGGGTGTGCCAATGGGAGCCGGACCACCGCAGGGAGGATATCCTGGATATGGAGGAGGGTATCCAGGTGGATACGGGGCCCCGCCCCCAGCTGCTAATGACCCCATGTGGGGCTACTTCACCGCTATAGCTGGACAGGTGAGTGTGGAGCGTCACCGTTTCTTCTCTGTTTCATCGGGTGACCATAACGGCGGTTTCTGTGCAGGACGGGGAGATCGACGGCGAGGAGCTGCAGAGGTGTTTGACGGAGGCCGGCTTCACCGGCAGCTACGCTCGTAAGTTTAACCTCCAGCAGGTGTTCCTCCTGTAGCGGTCCGGACCTTCGATTCCCCCCACGACGTAGGCCCCCATGCTACGTAGCTCCCGCAGGACGCAACATTTAGTCCCATCCGCTCTGTAGATGCTGCAGAGGAAGTCTCAGACTCTACATAAACTAACAGACCACCCTGCAGTGGGCGTGTCCCCCCCGTAGCGAGCAGGGTCACCCCCTGCAGTGGGCGTGTCCCCCGTAGTGAGCAGCGTCACCCCCTGCAGTGGGCGTGTCCCCCCGTAGCGAGCAGGGTCACCCCCTGCAGTGGGCGTGTCCCCCCGTAGCGAGCAGGGTCACCCCCTGCAGTGGGCGTGTCCCCCCGTAGCGAGCAGGGTCACCCCCTGCAGTGGGCGTGTCCCCCGTAGCGAGCAGCGTCACCCCCTGCAGTGGGCGTGTCCCCCCGTAGCGAGCAGCGTCACCCCCTGCAGTGGGCGTGTCCCCCCGTAGCGAGCAGCGTCACCCCCTGCAGTGGGCGTGTCCCCCGTAGCGAGCAGCGTCACCCCCTGCAGTGGGCGTGTCCCCCGTAGCGAGCAGGGTCACCCCCTGCAGTGGGCGTGTCCCCCGTAGCGAGCAGGGTCACCCCCTGCAGTGGGCGTGTCCCCCGTAGCGAGCAGCGTCACCCCCTGCAGTGGGCGTGTCCCCCGTAGCGAGCAGGGTCACCCCCTGCAGTGGGCGTGTCCCCCGTAGCGAGCAGGGTCACCCCCTGCAGTGGGCGTGTCCCCCCGTAGCGAGCAGGGTCACCCCCTGCAGTGGGCGTGTCCCCCCGTAGCGAGCAGCGTCACCCCCTGCAGTGGGCGTGTCCCCCCGTAGCGAGCAGCGTCACCCCCTGCAGTGGGCGTGTCCCCCCGTAGCGAGCAGCGTCACCCCCTGCAGTGGGCGTGTCCCCCCGTAGCGAGCAGCGTCACCCCCTGCAGTGGGCGTGTCCCCCCGTAGCGAGCAGCGTCACCCCCTGCAGTGGGCGTGTCCCCCGTAGCGAGCAGCGTCACCCCCTGCAGTGGGCGTGTCCCCCGTAGCGAGCAGCGTCACCCCCTGCAGTGGGCGTGTCCCCCGTAGCGAGCAGCGTCACCCCCTGCAGTGGGCGTGTCCCCCCGTAGCGAGCAGCGTCACCCCCTGCAGTGGGCGTGTCCCCCGTAGCGAGCAGCGTCACCCCCTGCAGTGGGCGTGTCCCCCCGTAGCGAGCAGCGTCACCCCCTGCAGTGGGCGTGTCCCCCGTAGCGAGCAGCGTCAGCACAAACCGAAGGTGTGGGACGTTCCACAGACCAACCCCCGTGGCCCCGCCCCCTGGCTGTGAGCAGGTTTTCCAGTGTTGCGTTTGAGGTCGTGTAGGAAAGGGGGGCGTCCCACGGCGGGGTTGTGAGGGTTCTCTGCAGGCTACTTCCTGTGGCATGGCGTTTAAACCGGCTCTTCTTCCTCGCAGCCTTCAGCCTGGAGACGTGCCGGATCATGATCGCCATGCTGGACGTATCCTTTCCTCAGCTGAGCCTCGCCGCTCGCTGCGTGAACTTTCCGCTCGGTGTTGAAACTTAACCAGCTCCGCAGAGAGACTTCACGGGGAAGATGGGCTTCAACGAGTTCAAGGAGCTGTTCACGGCTCTGAACGGCTGGAAGCAGAACTTCATGATGTTCGACCAGGACCGCAGCGGCACCGTCGAGCCTCACGAGATGTCTCAGGCCATCAACGCCATGGGTGAGTCGTCCCGCCACTTTCATTCCTCTCTGCAGACCAGCGAGTTGCTTTCTCTTGAGATTCTACTCTCTGCTTTTCACATTAAAACGCTGCATCAGACGGAGAGCTTTTATTTTCTACGTCATCATGGTCGTCCTCTTCATCAGCTCCACCTGATGAAGGCTGAATCCCGTAGAAACGCCTCGGATATGGCGACTGTTCGCTGTTCCTTCTCCCCTAAACCGCTCGCTGGAACCGAAAGTAGGAGCAGTGTTTCTAATGTTTCTATCAGCTGTTCGTGTTGGCGAGGAGGAAAGTTGCTGCCTGTTGCAGGAGAGAAGATCCAAATCGCTGTGTTAAATATTAAATAAATAAAATTTAATTTAATTTAATAAAATAAAACATCTAATTAAAATAAACTGGAAGTATTGTTTTAATTGTGGAAAAAAAAAACTAAAACAAAATTAAACAAAACAGATTTTATACATATTTACTTACATTTGATGTATTTTAATTTAGCATAAATGTAAATATTTAAATGGATTAAATAAATTGAATATATTTGATCAAGAATTAAACAAGATAATTAATTTTTACGACATTTTAAAATAGTTATAAAAATGCATATAAATTTGTATCTGAAGCAAAATGGAGTTAAAAATTGACGTTTCAGTACAGGGACAGTTTATTATATGTATTTATAGGTTGTGTTCTGCTGTTTTACTGGTCCGTCTACTGGAGACCACATGGTTGTGGAGGTGCAACCTGCACTCAGAGGATTCATATCATAATACCTGATTTTAACCCTTTTTCATCCATTTATTTACAACCAAACGTTGGATCCTTCACCTCCGTACAGGTTACCGAGTCAGCCCGCAAGTCCTGAACGCCATCATAAAACGCTACAGCAAAGCAGGCCGGATTTTCTTTGACGACTACGTGGCGTGTTGTGTGAAGCTGCGAGCGCTGACAGGTACGGAGGCAGCGGCAGGACTTTTGCATGTGAGTCACGCTGCAGGAAAATGAGATTTGTTGACTTGTTTGTTTACTGGTCCTGCTGCAGATAACTTCAGGCGGAGGGATGCCATGCACCAGGGGTCTGTCAACTTCCAGTACGATGATGTAAGTTTCTGTTTTCATCTTCCTCGGTAGCATCAGTTACCATCTATTAAACGACCATAAGATGGCTGTAAAATGTCCGTAAAACGTCCGTAAGACGATGTAAAATGTCGTAAGACCATTGCAAAACGCCCGTAAAATATCCGTAAAACGTCCAAGACGGCTGTAAAATGTCTGTAAAATGGCTGTAAAACGTCCGTAAGACGGCTGTAAAACGCTCATAAGACGTCCCTAAAATGTCCATAAGACGGCTGTAAAACGCTCATAAGACGTCCCTAAAATGTCCATAAGACGGCTGTAAAACGTCCGTAAGACGGCTGTAAAACGTCCGTAAGACGGCTGTAAAACGTCCGTAAGACGGCTGTAAAACGCTCATAAGACGTCCCTAAAACGTCCGTAAGACGGCTGTAAAACGCTCATAAGACGTCCCTAAAATGTCCATAAGACGGCTGTAAAACGTCCGTAAGACGGCTGTAAAACGTCCGTAAGACGGCTGTAAAACGCTCATAAGACGTCCCTAAAACGTCCATAAGACGGCTGTAAAACGTCCGTAAGACGGCTGTAAAACGTCTGTAAAGTAGCTGTGGTATGTCCGTAAAACGTCCGTAAGACGATGTAAAACGTCTGTAAAGTAGCTGTGGTATGTCCGTAAAACGTCCGTAAGACGGCTGTAAAACGTCTGTAAAGTAGCTGTGGTATGTCCGTAAAACGTCCGTAAGACGGCTGTAAAACGTCCGTAAGACGATGTAAAACGTCTGTAAAGTAGCTGTGGTATGTCCGTAAAACATCCGTAAGACGATGTAAAACGTCTGTAAAGTAGCTGTGGTATGTCCGTAAAACATCCGTAAGACGATGTAAAACGTCTGTAAAGTAGCTGTGGTATGTCCGTAAAACATCCGTAAGACGGCTGTAAAACGTCTGTAAAGTAGCTGTGGTATGTCCGTAAAACATCCGTAAGACGATGTAAAACGTCTGTAAAGTAGCTGTGGTATGTCCGTAAAACATCCGTAAGACGATGTAAAACGTCTGTAAAGTAGCTGTGGTATGTCCGTAAAACATCCGTAAGACGGCTGTAAAACGTCTGTAAAGTAGCTGTGGTATGTCCGTAAAACGTCCGTAAGACGATGTAAAACGTCTGTAAAGTAGCTGTGGTATGTCCGTAAAACGTTCATAAGACGGCTGTAAAATGTCCGTAAATCGTCTGTAAAATAGCAGAAAAATGTCCGTAAAACGTCTGTAAAACGGCCATAAGACGTCCCTAAAATGTCCATAAGACGGCTGTAAAATGTCTGTAAAATGTCCGTAAATCATCCGTAAATCATCCGTAAAATAGCTGTAGAATATCCATAAAACGTCTGTAAAGCGCCCATAAGAGGTCCCTAAAAAGTCCATGAGACAGCTGTAAAATGTCCGTCAGACGGCTGTAAAATGTCCGTCAGAGGGCTGTAAAATGTCCGTTAGACGGCTGTAAAAGGTCCGTGAGACGGCTGTAAAAGGTCCGTGAGACGGCTGTAAAAGGTCCGTGAGACGGCTGTAAAAGGTCCGTCAGACGGCTGTAAAAGGTCCGTCAGACGGCTGTAAAAGGTCCGTCAGACGGCTGTAAAAGGTCCGTCAGACGGCTGTAAAAGGTCCGTCAGACGGCTGTAAAAGGTCCGTCAGACGGCTGTAAAAGGTCCGTCAGACGGCTGTAAAAGGTCCGTGAGACGGCTGTAAAAGGTCCGTGAGACGGCTGTAAAAGGTCCGTCAGACGGCTGTAAAAGGTCCGTGAGACGGCTGTAAAAGGTCCGTCAGACGGCTGTAAAAGGTCCGTCAGACGGCTGTAAAAGGTCCGTCAGACGGCTGTAAAAGGTCCGTCAGACGGCTGTAAAAGGTCCGTCAGACGGCTGTAAAAGGTCCGTCAGACGGCTGTAAAAGGTCCGTGAGACGGCTGTAAAAGGTCCGTGAGACGGCTGTAAAAGGTCCGTGAGACGGCTGTAAAAGGTCCGTCAGACGGCTGTAAAAGGTCCGTCAGACGGCTGTAAAAGGTCCGTCAGACGGCTGTAAAAGGTCCGTCAGACGGCTGTAAAAGGTCCGTCAGACGGCTGTAAAAGGTCCGTCAGACGGCTGTAAAAGGTCCGTCAGACGGCTGTAAAAGGTCCGTCAGACGGCTGTAAAAGGTCCGTCAGACGGCTGTAAAAGGTCCGTGAGACGGCTGTAAAAGGTCCGTGAGACGGCTGTAAAAGGTCCGTCAGACGGCTGTAAAAGGTCCGTCAGACGGCTGTAAAAGGTCCGTCAGACGGCTGTAAAAGGTCCGTCAGACGGCTGTAAAAGGTCCGTCAGACGGCTGTAAAAGGTCCGTCAGACGGCTGTAAAAGGTCCGTGAGACGGCTGTAAAAGGTCCGTCAGACGGCTGTAAAAGGTCCGTCAGACGGCTGTAAAAGGTCCGTCAGACGGCTGTAAAAGGTCCGTCAGACGGCTGTAAAAGGTCCGTGAGACGGCTGTAAAAGGTCCGTCAGACGGCTGTAAAAGGTCCGTCAGACGGCTGTAAAAGGTCCGTCAGACGGCTGTAAAAGGTCCGTGAGACGGCTGTAAAAGGTCCGTGAGACGGCTGTAAAAGGTCCGTGAGACGGCTGTAAATTTCCGTGAGACGGCTGTAAATTTCCGTAAGACGGCTGTAAAAGGTCCGTCAGACGGCTGTAAAAGGTCCGTCAGACGGCTGTAAAAGGTCCGTCAGACGGCTGTAAAAGGTCCGTCAGACGGCTGTAAAAGGTCCGTCAGACGGCTGTAAAAGGTCCGTCAGACGGCTGTAAAAGGTCCGTCAGACGGCTGTAAAATGTCCGTCAGACGGCTGTAAAATGTCCGTGAGACGGCTGTAAAAGGTCCGTGAGACGGCTGTAAAATGTCCGTCAGACGGCTGTAAAAGGTCCGTGAGACGGCTGTAAAAGGTCCGTGAGACGGCTGTAAAAGGTCCGTGAGACGGCTGTAAAAGGTCCGTGAGACGGCTGTAAAAGGTCCGTGAGACGGCTGTAAAAGGTCCGTGAGACGGCTGTAAAAGGTCCGTCAGACGGCTGTAAAAGGTCCGTCAGACGGCTGTAAAAGGTCCGTGAGACGGCTGTAAAAGGTCCGTGAGACGGCTGTAAAAGGTCCGTGAGACGGCTGTAAAAGGTCCGTAAGACGGCTGTAAAACGTCTGTAAAGTAGCTGTGGTATGTCCGTAAAACGTCCGTAAGACGGCTGTAAAACGTCTGTAAAGTAGCTGTGGTATGTCCGTAAAACGTCCGTAAGACGGCTGTAAAACGTCTGTAAAGTAGCTGTGGTATGTCCGTAAAACGTCCGTAAGACGGCTGTAAAACGTCCGTAAGACGATGTAAAACGTCTGTAAGACGGCTGTAAAACGTCTGTAAAGTAGCTGTGGTATGTCCGTAAAACGTCCGTAAGACGATGTAAAACGTCTGTAAAGTAGCTGTGGTATGTCCGTAAAACGTCCGTAAGACGGCTGTAAAACGTCTGTAAAGTAGCTGTGGTATGTCCGTAAAACATCCGTAAGACGGCTGTAAAACGTCTGTAAAGTAGCTGTGGTATGTCCGTAAAACGTCCGTAAGACGATGTAAAACGTCTGTAAAGTAGCTGTGGTATGTCCGTAAAACATCCGTAAGACGGCTGTAAAACGTCTGTAAAGTAGCTGTGGTATGTCCGTAAAACATCCGTAAGACGATGTAAAATGTCTGTAAAGTAGCTGTGGTATGTCCGTAAAACATCCGTAAGACGGCTGTAAAACGTCTGTAAAGTAGCTGTGGTATGTCCGTAAAACATCCGTAAGACGATGTAAAACGTCTGTAAAGTAGCTGTGGTATGTCCGTAAAACATCCGTAAGACGGCTGTAAAACGTCTGTAAAGTAGCTGTGGTATGTCCGTAAAACATCCGTAAGACGATGTAAAACGTCTGTAAAGTAGCTGTGGTATGTCCGTAAAACATCCGTAAGACGATGTAAAACGTCTGTAAAGTAGCTGTGGTATGTCCGTAAAACATCCGTAAGACGGCTGTAAAACGTCTGTAAAGTAGCTGTGGTATGTCCGTAAAACGTCCGTAAGACGATGTAAAACGTCTGTAAAGTATCTGTGGTATGTCCGTAAAACATCCGTAAGACGATGTAAAACGTCTGTAAAGTAGCTGTGGTATGTCCGTAAAACATCCCTAAGACGGCTGTAAAACGTCTGTAAAGTAGCTGTGGTATGTCCGTAAAACATCCGTAAGACGATGTAAAACGTCTGTAAAGTAGCTGTGGTATGTCCGTAAAACATCCGTAAGATGATGTAAAACGTCTGTAAAGTAGCTGTGGTATGTCCGTAAAACATCCGTAAGACGGCTGTAAAACGTCTGTAAAGTAGCTGTGGTATGTCCGTAAAACGTCCGTAAGACGATGTAAAACGTCTGTAAAGTAGCTGTGGTATGTCCGTAAAACGTTCATAAGACGGCTGTAAAATGTCCGTAAATCGTCTGTAAAATAGCAGAAAAATGTCCGTAAAACGTCTGTAAAACGGCCATAAGACGTCCCTAAAATGTCCATAAGACGGCTGTAAAATGTCTGTAAAATCAGCGGTAAAATATCCGTGGAACGTCTGTAAAATGTCAGTCAAATGTCCGTAAATCATCCGTAAAATAGCTGTAGAATATCCATAAAACGTCTGTAAAGCGCCCATAAGAGGTCCCTAAAAAGTCCATGAGACAGCTGTAAAATGTCCGTCAGACGGCTGTAAAATGTCCGTCAGACGGCTGTAAAATGTCCGTTAGACGGCTGTAAAAGGTCCGTTAGACGGCTGTAAAAGGTCCGTTAGACGGCTGTAAAATGTCCGTCAGACGGCTGTAAAAGGTCCGTCAGACGGCTGTAAAAGGTCCGTCAGACGGCTGTAAAAGGTCCGTCAGACGGCTGTAAAAGGTCCGTCAGACGGCTGTAAAAGGTCCGTCAGACGGCTGTAAAAGGTCCGTCAGACGGCTGTAAAAGGTCCGTCAGACGGCTGTAAAAGGTCCGTCAGACGGCTGTAAAAGGTCCGTCAGACGGCTGTAAAAGGTCCGTCAGACGGCTGTAAAAGGTCCGTCAGACGGCTGTAAAAGGTCCGTCAGACGGCTGTAAAAGGTCCGTCAGACGGCTGTAAAAGGTCCGTGAGACGGC
This sequence comes from Telmatherina bonti, assembly GCF_933228915.1. Taxonomy (NCBI): domain Eukaryota; kingdom Metazoa; phylum Chordata; class Actinopteri; order Atheriniformes; family Telmatherinidae; genus Telmatherina; species Telmatherina bonti. The sequence continues at coordinate 29,631,848 of NC_136633.1, forward strand.
TGTAAAAGGTCCGTGAGACGGCTGTAAAAGGTCCGTGAGACGGCTGTAAAAGGTCCGTGAGACGGCTGTAAAAGGTCCGTCAGACGGCTGTAAAAGGTCCGTGAGACGGCTGTAAAAGGTCCGTGAGACGGCTGTAAAAGGTCCGTAAGACGGCTGTAAAACGTCTGTAAAGTAGCTGTGGTATGTCCGTAAAACGTCCGTAAGACGGCTGTAAAACGTCTGTAAAGTAGCTGTGGTATGTCCGTAAAACGTCCGTAAGACGGCTGTAAAACGTCTGTAAAGTAGCTGTGGTATGTCCGTAAAACGTCCGTAAGACGGCTGTAAAACGTCCGTAAGACGATGTAAAACGTCTGTAAAGTAGCTGTGGTATGTCCGTAAAACGTCCGTAAGACGGCTGTAAAACGTCTGTAAAGTAGCTGTGGTATGTCCGTAAAACATCCGTAAGACGGCTGTAAAACGTCTGTAAAGTAGCTGTGGTATGTCCGTAAAACGTCCGTAAGACGATGTAAAACGTCTGTAAAGTAGCTGTGGTATGTCCGTAAAACATCCGTAAGACGGCTGTAAAACGTCTGTAAAGTAGCTGTGGTATGTCCGTAAAACATCCGTAAGACGATGTAAAATGTCTGTAAAGTAGCTGTGGTATGTCCGTAAAACATCCGTAAGACGGCTGTAAAACGTCTGTAAAGTAGCTGTGGTATGTCCGTAAAACATCCGTAAGACGGCTGTAAAACGTCTGTAAAGTAGCTGTGGTATGTCCGTAAAACATCCGTAAGACGATGTAAAACGTCTGTAAAGTAGCTGTGGTATGTCCGTAAAACATCCGTAAGACGGCTGTAAAACGTCTGTAAAGTAGCTGTGGTATGTCCGTAAAACATCCGTAAGACGATGTAAAACGTCTGTAAAGTAGCTGTGGTATGTCCGTAAAACATCCGTAAGACGATGTAAAACGTCTGTAAAGTAGCTGTGGTATGTCCGTAAAACATCCGTAAGACGGCTGTAAAACGTCTGTAAAGTAGCTGTGGTATGTCCGTAAAACGTCCGTAAGACGATGTAAAACGTCTGTAAAGTAGCTGTGGTATGTCCGTAAAACATCCGTAAGACGATGTAAAACGTCTGTAAAGTAGCTGTGGTATGTCCGTAAAACATCCGTAAGACGGCTGTAAAACGTCTGTAAAGTAGCTGTGGTATGTCCGTAAAACATCCGTAAGACGATGTAAAACGTCTGTAAAGTAGCTGTGGTATGTCCGTAAAACATCCGTAAGATGATGTAAAACGTCTGTAAAGTAGCTGTGGTATGTCCGTAAAACATCCGTAAGACGGCTGTAAAACGTCTGTAAAGTAGCTGTGGTATGTCCGTAAAACGTTCATAAGACGGCTGTAAAATGTCCGTAAATCGTCTGTAAAATAGCAGAAAAATGTCCGTAAAACGTCTGTAAAACGGCCATAAGACGTCCCTAAAATGTCCATAAGACGGCTGTAAAATGTCTGTAAAATCAGCGGTAAAATATCCGTGGAACGTCTGTAAAATGTCAGTCAAATGTCCGTAAATCATCCGTAAAATAGCTGTAGAATATCCATAAAACGTCTGTAAAGCGCCCATAAGAGGTCCCTAAAAAGTCCATGAGACAGCTGTAAAATGTCCGTCAGACGGCTGTAAAATGTCCGTCAGACGGCTGTAAAATGTCCGTTAGACGGCTGTAAAAGGTCCGTTAGACGGCTGTAAAAGGTCCGTTAGACGGCTGTAAAATGTCCGTCAGACGGCTGTAAAAGGTCCGTCAGACGGCTGTAAAAGGTCCGTCAGACGGCTGTAAAAGGTCCGTCAGACGGCTGTAAAAGGTCCGTCAGACGGCTGTAAAAGGTCCGTCAGACGGCTGTAAAAGGTCCGTCAGACGGCTGTAAAAGGTCCGTCAGACGGCTGTAAAAGGTCCGTCAGACGGCTGTAAAAGGTCCGTGAGACGGCTGTAAAAGGTCCGTGAGACGGCTGTAAAAGGTCCGTGAGACGGCTGTAAAAGGTCCGTGAGACGGCTGTAAATTTCCGTGAGACGGCTGTAAATTTCCGTAAGACGGCTGTAAAAGGTCCGTCAGACGGCTGTAAAAGGTCCGTCAGACGGCTGTAAAAGGTCCGTCAGACGGCTGTAAAAGGTCCGTCAGACGGCTGTAAAAGGTCCGTCAGACGGCTGTAAAAGGTCCGTCAGACGGCTGTAAAAGGTCCGTCAGACGGCTGTAAAATGTCCGTCAGACGGCTGTAAAATGTCCGTGAGACGGCTGTAAAAGGTCCGTGAGACGGCTGTAAAAGGTCCGTGAGACGGCTGTAAAATGTCCGTCAGACGGCTGTAAAAGGTCCGTGAGACGGCTGTAAAAGGTCCGTGAGACGGCTGTAAAAGGTCCGTGAGACGGCTGTAAAAGGTCCGTGAGACGGCTGTAAAAGGTCCGTGAGACGGCTGTAAAAGGTCCGTGAGACGGCTGTAAAAGGTCCGTCAGACGGCTGTAAAAGGTCCGTCAGACGGCTGTAAAAGGTCCGTGAGACGGCTGTAAAAGGTCCGTGAGACGGCTGTAAAAGGTCCGTGAGACGGCTGTAAAACGTCTGTAAAGTAGCTGTGGTATGTCCGTAAAACGTCCGTAAGACGATGTAAAACGTCTGTAAAGTAGCTGTGGTATGTCCGTAAAACGTCCGTAAGACGGCTGTAAAACGTCTGTAAAGTAGCTGTGGTATGTCCGTAAAACGTCCGTAAGACGGCTGTAAAACGTCCGTAAGACGATGTAAAACGTCTGTAAGACGGCTGTAAAACGTCTGTAAAGTAGCTGTGGTATGTCCGTAAAACGTCCGTAAGACGATGTAAAACGTCTGTAAAGTAGCTGTGGTATGTCCGTAAAACGTCCGTAAGACGGCTGTAAAACGTCTGTAAAGTAGCTGTGGTATGTCCGTAAAACATCCGTAAGACGGCTGTAAAACGTCTGTAAAGTAGCTGTGGTATGTCCGTAAAACGTCCGTAAGACGATGTAAAACGTCTGTAAAGTAGCTGTGGTATGTCCGTAAAACATCCGTAAGACGGCTGTAAAACGTCTGTAAAGTAGCTGTGGTATGTCCGTAAAACATCCGTAAGACGATGTAAAATGTCTGTAAAGTAGCTGTGGTATGTCCGTAAAACATCCGTAAGACGGCTGTAAAACGTCTGTAAAGTAGCTGTGGTATGTCCGTAAAACATCCGTAAGACGATGTAAAACGTCTGTAAAGTAGCTGTGGTATGTCCGTAAAACATCCGTAAGACGGCTGTAAAACGTCTGTAAAGTAGCTGTGGTATGTCCGTAAAACATCCGTAAGACGATGTAAAACGTCTGTAAAGTAGCTGTGGTATGTCCGTAAAACATCCGTAAGACGATGTAAAACGTCTGTAAAGTAGCTGTGGTATGTCCGTAAAACATCCGTAAGACGGCTGTAAAACGTCTGTAAAGTAGCTGTGGTATGTCCGTAAAACGTCCGTAAGACGATGTAAAACGTCTGTAAAGTATCTGTGGTATGTCCGTAAAACATCCGTAAGACGATGTAAAACGTCTGTAAAGTAGCTGTGGTATGTCCGTAAAACATCCGTAAGACGGCTGTAAAACGTCTGTAAAGTAGCTGTGGTATGTCCGTAAAACATCCGTAAGACGATGTAAAACGTCTGTAAAGTAGCTGTGGTATGTCCGTAAAACATCCGTAAGATGATGTAAAACGTCTGTAAAGTAGCTGTGGTATGTCCGTAAAACATCCGTAAGACGGCTGTAAAACGTCTGTAAAGTAGCTGTGGTATGTCCGTAAAACGTCCGTAAGACGATGTAAAACGTCTGTAAAGTAGCTGTGGTATGTCCGTAAAACGTTCATAAGACGGCTGTAAAATGTCCGTAAATCGTCTGTAAAATAGCAGAAAAATGTCCGTAAAACGTCTGTAAAACGGCCATAAGACGTCCCTAAAATGTCCATAAGACGGCTGTAAAATGTCTGTAAAATCAGCGGTAAAATATCCGTGGAACGTCTGTAAAATGTCAGTCAAATGTCCGTAAATCATCCGTAAAATAGCTGTAGAATATCCATAAAACGTCTGTAAAGCGCCCATAAGAGGTCCCTAAAAAGTCCATGAGACAGCTGTAAAATGTCCGTCAGACGGCTGTAAAATGTCCGTCAGACGGCTGTAAAATGTCCGTTAGACGGCTGTAAAAGGTCCGTTAGACGGCTGTAAAAGGTCCGTTAGACGGCTGTAAAATGTCCGTCAGACGGCTGTAAAAGGTCCGTCAGACGGCTGTAAAAGGTCCGTCAGACGGCTGTAAAAGGTCCGTCAGACGGCTGTAAAAGGTCCGTCAGACGGCTGTAAAAGGTCCGTGAGACGGCTGTAAAAGGTCCGTCAGACGGCTGTAAAAGGTCCGTCAGACGGCTGTAAAAGGTCCGTCAGACGGCTGTAAAAGGTCCGTCAGACGGCTGTAAAAGGTCCGTCAGACGGCTGTAAAAGGTCCGTCAGACGGCTGTAAAAGGTCCGTCAGACGGCTGTAAAAGGTCCGTGAGACGGCTGTAAAAGGTCCGTGAGACGGCTGTAAAAGGTCCGTGAGACGGCTGTAAAAGGTCCGTCAGACGGCTGTAAAAGGTCCGTGAGACGGCTGTAAAAGGTCCGTGAGACGGCTGTAAAAGGTCCGTGAGACGGCTGTAAAAGGTCCGTAAGACGGCTGTAAAACGTCTGTAAAGTAGCTGTGGTATGTCCGTAAAACGTCCGTAAGACGGCTGTAAAACGTCTGTAAAGTAGCTGTGGTATGTCCGTAAAACGTCCGTAAGACGGCTGTAAAACGTCTGTAAAGTAGCTGTGGTATGTCCGTAAAACGTCCGTAAGACGGCTGTAAAACGTCCGTAAGACGATGTAAAACGTCTGTAAAGTAGCTGTGGTATGTCCGTAAAACGTCCGTAAGACGGCTGTAAAACGTCTGTAAAGTAGCTGTGGTATGTCCGTAAAACATCCGTAAGACGGCTGTAAAACGTCTGTAAAGTAGCTGTGGTATGTCCGTAAAACGTCCGTAAGACGATGTAAAACGTCTGTAAAGTAGCTGTGGTATGTCCGTAAAACATCCGTAAGACGGCTGTAAAACGTCTGTAAAGTAGCTGTGGTATGTCCGTAAAACATCCGTAAGACGATGTAAAATGTCTGTAAAGTAGCTGTGGTATGTCCGTAAAACATCCGTAAGACGGCTGTAAAACGTCTGTAAAGTAGCTGTGGTATGTCCGTAAAACATCCGTAAGACGGCTGTAAAACGTCTGTAAAGTAGCTGTGGTATGTCCGTAAAACATCCGTAAGACGATGTAAAACGTCTGTAAAGTAGCTGTGGTATGTCCGTAAAACATCCGTAAGACGGCTGTAAAACGTCTGTAAAGTAGCTGTGGTATGTCCGTAAAACATCCGTAAGACGATGTAAAACGTCTGTAAAGTAGCTGTGGTATGTCCGTAAAACATCCGTAAGACGATGTAAAACGTCTGTAAAGTAGCTGTGGTATGTCCGTAAAACATCCGTAAGACGGCTGTAAAACGTCTGTAAAGTAGCTGTGGTATGTCCGTAAAACGTCCGTAAGACGATGTAAAACGTCTGTAAAGTAGCTGTGGTATGTCCGTAAAACATCCGTAAGACGATGTAAAACGTCTGTAAAGTAGCTGTGGTATGTCCGTAAAACATCCGTAAGACGGCTGTAAAACGTCTGTAAAGTAGCTGTGGTATGTCCGTAAAACATCCGTAAGACGATGTAAAACGTCTGTAAAGTAGCTGTGGTATGTCCGTAAAACATCCGTAAGATGATGTAAAACGTCTGTAAAGTAGCTGTGGTATGTCCGTAAAACATCCGTAAGACGGCTGTAAAACGTCTGTAAAGTAGCTGTGGTATGTCCGTAAAACGTTCATAAGACGGCTGTAAAATGTCCGTAAATCGTCTGTAAAATAGCAGAAAAATGTCCGTAAAACGTCTGTAAAACGGCCATAAGACGTCCCTAAAATGTCCATAAGACGGCTGTAAAATGTCTGTAAAATCAGCGGTAAAATATCCGTGGAACGTCTGTAAAATGTCAGTCAAATGTCCGTAAATCATCCGTAAAATAGCTGTAGAATATCCATAAAACGTCTGTAAAGCGCCCATAAGAGGTCCCTAAAAAGTCCATGAGACAGCTGTAAAATGTCCGTCAGACGGCTGTAAAATGTCCGTCAGACGGCTGTAAAAGGTCCGTCAGACGGCTGTAAAAGGTCCGTCAGACGGCTGTAAAAGGTCCGTGAGACGGCTGTAAAAGGTCCGTGAGACGGCTGTAAAAGGTCCGTCAGACGGCTGTAAAAGGTCCGTGAGACGGCTGTAAAAGGTCCGTCAGACGGCTGTAAAAGGTCCGTGAGACGGCTGTAAAAGGTCCGTGAGACGGCTGTAAAAGGTCCGTCAGACGGCTGTAAAAGGTCCGTCAGACGGCTGTAAAAGGTCCGTGAGACGGCTGTAAAAGGTCCGTGAGACGGCTGTAAAAGGTCCGTGAGACGGCTGTAAAAGGTCCGTGAGACGGCTGTAAAAGGTCCGTGAGACGGCTGTAAAACGCTCATAAGACGTCCCTAAAACGTCCGTAAGACGGCTGTAAAACGCTCATAAGACGTCCCTAAAATGTCCATAAGACGGCTGTAAAACGTCCGTAAGACGGCTGTAAAACGTCCGTAAGACGGCTGTAAAACGTCCGTTAGACGGCTGTAAAACGCTCATAAGACGTCCCTAAAACGTCCATAAGACGGCTGTAAAACGTCCGTAAGACGGCTGTAAAACGTCTGTAAAGTAGCTGTGGTATGTCCGTAAAACGTCCGTAAGACGGCTGTAAAACGTCCGTAAGACGATGTAAAACGTCTGTAAAGTAGCTGTGGTATGTCCGTAAAACGTCCGTAAGACGGCTGTAAAACGTCTGTAAAGTAGCTGTGGTATGTCCGTAAAACATCCGTAAGACGATGTAAAACGTCTGTAAAGTAGCTGTGGTATGTCCGTAAAACGTCCGTAAGACGGCTGTAAAACGTCTGTAAAGTAGCTGTGGTATGTCCGTAAAACGTCCGTAAGACGGCTGTAAAACGTCCGTAAGACTATGTAAAACGTCTGTAAAGTAGCTGTGGTATGTCCGTAAAACGTTCATAAGACGGCTGTAAAATGTCCGTAAATCGTCTGTAAAATAGCAGAAAAATGTCCGTAAAATGTCCATAAGACGGCTGTAAAATGTCCATAAGACGGCTGTAAAACGTCCGTAAGACGGCTGTAAAATGTCCATAAGACGGCTGTAAAACGTCCGTAAGACGGTGTAAAACGTCTGTAAAGTAGCTGTGGTATGTCCGTAAAACGTCCGTAAGACGGCTGTAAAACGTCTGTAAAGTAGCTGTGGTATGTCCGTAAAACGTCCGTAAGACGGCTGTAAAACGTCTGTAAAGTAGCTGTGGTATGTCCGTAAAACGTCCGTAAGACGGCTGTAAAACGTCCGTAAGACGGCTGTAAAACGTCTGTAAAGTAGCTGTGGTATGTCCGTAAAACGTCCGTAAGACGGCTGTAAAACGTCTGTAAAGTAGCTGTGGTATGTCCGTAAAACGTCCGTAAGACGGCTGTAAAACGTCTGTAAAGTAGCTGTGGTATGTCCGTAAAACGTCCGTAAGACGATGTAAAACGTCTGTAAAGTAGCTGTGGTATGTCCGTAAAACATCCGTAAGACGGCTGTAAAACGTCTGTAAAGTAGCTGTGGTATGTCCGTAAAACATCCGTAAGACGGCTGTAAAACGTCTGTAAAGTAGCTGTGGTATGTCCGTAAAACGTCCGTAAGACGATGTAAAACGTCTGTAAAGTAGCTGTGGTATGTCCGTAAAACATCCGTAAGACGGCTGTAAAACGTCTGTAAAGTAGCTGTGGTATGTCCGTAAAACATCCGTAAGACGATGTAAAATGTCTGTAAAGTAGCTGTGGTATGTCCGTAAAACATCCGTAAGACGGCTGTAAAACGTCTGTAAAGTAGCTGTGGTATGTCCGTAAAACATCCGTAAGACGATGTAAAACGTCTGTAAAGTAGCTGTGGTATGTCCGTAAAACATCCGTAAGACGGCTGTAAAACGTCTGTAAAGTAGCTGTGGTATGTCCGTAAAACATCCGTAAGACGATGTAAAACGTCTGTAAAGTAGCTGTGGTATGTCCGTAAAACATCCGTAAGACGATGTAAAACGTCTGTAAAGTAGCTGTGGTATGTCCGTAAAACATCCGTAAGACGGCTGTAAAACGTCTGTAAAGTAGCTGTGGTATGTCCGTAAAACGTCCGTAAGACGATGTAAAACGTCTGTAAAGTAGCTGTGGTATGTCCGTAAAACGTTCATAAGACGGCTGTAA